>NW_022985203.1:450210-472180 GCF_010093535.1 Lindgomyces ingoldianus
TTTATAATTAATTAGCTTATTATTTTTTAGCTATCTTAGTGCATAGTTTTTATAGTTAATTTATACACCTACTTTCTCTAGTAGCTTATAATTAATAATAAGGTTATAATAACTAGTGTTATAAGGTATAAAGTATAATAGTATCTAGTAGCTATCTAAAACTAGATTAGCTTTAAAGTACTTATATACCTATCTATTTAGTTAATTATTATACTTTACTAAAAAAACAGGTGCTATTTTAAAAAGCTTTACCTTAAGACCTTTTTTTACTATACATAAGTGCTTAAAATAGAGAAGGTTATAGCTACTTACACTAGTGTTAATAAGGCTATTAAGCTTAATAGCTGTTTTATTAGTAAAGATGTAGTAAAGTAGCGTAAATAGCTTTCTGCTAAAGAGTAGCTGCTATAGGTTAGAACTAAGAGCTCTGTTGTGTGTCTTTAGAGAGAAGACTTTCTTTAAAGTAAAGCTTTCTCTAATAATAGTGCTTTTGTTGAATGGGCTCCGACAGCTAGCTGCTTATAGTATGAGCACTTAAGTAGCAAGAGTAAGAGTAGTGTATAGTGTGCACAGCGTACAAGGTAGGTATAGTAAGGGCAACATGTTTCTAGTTCTATTACTCTTATCTTTCCTTTATACAGAGGAAAAGAGGGATATTTAGATGTTTACGCACAGAGGTTTACGCACAAGCATTATGTAACATAGATATGTAATCCTACTTATGCGTAATTATTTATATCTAGGCTGCAACACTGCTGCTGTGTATAGACACTAGCAACTTTTCTTTTTATCTAAAAAGTTACCTTTTGTACGTGTTACCTCCCTTCTGTCTATGTAGGTCTATTTAATTATGTTCTGCCTTTACTTTACCCTATTTATTAGGACTTGCCTTAGTAGTGCTGTACATTAAGATAGGCTAGTTATGCTATATAAATAGCTTTATAAATAGTGTAAAGTGTTTTAGGCTATTATTATCTAGCCTTTATGCGCTTGCCTTATAAGTAATTTAGTAGTGTATAAACTATTTTATGTAAGGTTTTATGCTAGAATAGTGTAAAATCTTTGCGTAGGTAGGTGCGTAGGGAGGTGTATATAATAAGGTCTTCTTTTTTTCTTTACTTTCTCTTTTTTATCTTTTACTCTCTAAGCCCTACTGTACTATTCCCTAGCTTTTTTCTCTTTTTATATAGTGCTAACAGTAATAGATACTCCTACCTGCACACACACACACACACACACACACACACATAGAGAGAGAGAGAGAGAGATGTCTCTCTAGCCTTCCTCCTCTACCTCTAGCGCTGTTAGTGCGGGCGTCTTTAACGTCCTTATGCAGTCTAGCAGCCTAAGGCGCATCTGTGTTACTCTCTTAACTAGTTTTACTGCTAATTAGTAGTTTATTTAGTGTTTTAGCATAAATATATAAATTTTTTAGCTCTTTTACTTCCTTTTTATATAAAATGCTAATTATAGATAGGCTAAGAAGTAGCATGTAGTAGCTTTACTGTCTTATAATATTAACATTATTTTGCCTACTAGCACTAATTTGCAGCTGTAGGCAGCAAAAGTTATGTGTTATAAAAGGTACTTTTATGTAGTTCTAGTCTAGAGTTGTAGTTAAGTCTTAGCAACTTTATGTACTTATTATTATAGTAGCACTACTAGTGCCTTTTTTTTTATTAAGTGTTATATGTTAGCTAACTTCTAGGCTAATGCCTGCGCTTTATGCATATAGTAGAGCTGTAGTCTGCATTGTAACTACTATATGTAAGGGGTAGTAGCTTTTTCTTCTTCTATATACTAGATAAATAGACTATCTTTTTTACATATTCTTCTTTTCTAATCTTGTAATAAGAAAAATAAGTGCGTATAATAAAAAAAATAAAAAAAAATAGGCCTTATATAAAGGTGTTATTAGTCTAGTTAGTCTAAGGCATCTTTGCGCATAAGATCTAGCTAGTCTATAGATGCTTCTATCTAGACAGAGAGGCAGTTAGTTAGGACTAATAATTAAAAAGCCTAGTTTAGTGTTTTTTTTATACATGCATCTACTAAGTTATTTTTACTATTAATTTACTTTATTTTAGTAATTTCTCTTTTTTTATATAATTTATAAAGTAACATAATGTTAATTATAAGTTACTTTTTACTAGTAGTGCCTAGCTTAATAAAGTAATTATATAGAAACTTTAAATCTATGCAGATTACTACTAGAATTAGTAGTAGTTTAAGTGTTTATATAATTTACTATAAAGTTGTACTAAGTATAATTACATTATTAAACTTTTTAACTATTTTATATAGTTTACTAGTAAAGACACTCTTAGTTACTCTTTTACACTTAGTAGAATTCTAGTGTATAATATTACCTAGTATTTTAAAGTAGTTGCTTTACTCTATATAGTCTTTATTACTTAATATAATTAAAAATCTTAGCTATAAGCTAAGGTTTTTATTATTAGCAAATAATTTATTTATAAAGATAAACAGCTTTGCACAGTTAAGCTGTAATAGTTAAAAGGTAAGACTATGCTTACTATTATCTATCTGCTATTAGATTTATGCGTTAAGTGTGTTAATATTATTATATAAAAGGTCTATAGTTTATGCAGTAATAAAGAAGTTAAATGCTGCCTCTAGTTAACATATAGATATAATGTATACCCCTTTTACACATTACTTAATATATTATTATGCAGCATTTTTATTCTTTAGGTTAATTATATAAAGGTAGCTTACTTATCCCTTTTAAGTAAAAACTACTATGTTATGCGTAAGTTTAATTCTTTTGCTATTAAACTTAATAGGCTACTTCTTTACTAGAATAGTTTTACCTTTTATATAGAACTTTACTTTTTATAGTTTTTTCTCTTTTTTTTATACAAAATTCTTTGTTATAATGCTTAAAGTGTTGTCTATCTATAGGCTAGTAATACTAAAGGTGTGCTCTTCTTTATTAGTAATTAAAAGGTAGGGGTTATATAAAAAGATATGCATGCGTAGCTTTTCTTTATAGTAGTTATAGTATATCTTAAACTAATATAGTCCTAATTTAGCAGCTCTATATAAAGGTTATACAACCTAGAGTATTGTATTTAGTAGAAAGCTTTAGTACATCTTCTTTAGTAGCTTTATATACAGCGTGCGCATAAGCTTATCTGTTAATTAGATGTATGCTTATATAATATTACACAGTTTAAAATGCATTCTGTACATAGCTCTTAGGCTTGCTTTTATAGCTAGAAGTAGTCTTTAGCTTATCCTTTAAATAGTTAGTAACTAGGTAAAGATTTCTTCTTTTTTTTTATCTAAGTAGCTAGCAAACACTAGGCAGGATTTCTTATATAGTTAAGTTGTTTTACTTTTTACTTTTTATATAAAGTAAAAGTTAAAAATCTAACCTTTATGCTTTATTAAGTTATACACTATAACCTTAAAAGTGCTGTTAGTAATTAGGGTGTTTATCTCTGTGCAGTCTAATTCTTTAAATAGTTTTCTAAGTGTAGTAATTACACTATTTATATAGAGCTTAATAGACAAGGCCTAATTATCTTTTTCCTTTTAGGTTAGGAATACCTAGTCTAGACTTTATGCAGGTTTTCTTTACCTTTTACTTCTCCTAGTATCTATATTTTTCTTTTGCACTAGTGCAGCATTACTATCTTAAAGGGCTTAGTCTGTAGTAGGCTTTAGTTCTGCCTCTGCAACATTTTTATAAGGCTGTTCTCTTTTTCTCTTCTTTAAGGGATCCCTTTATATAGGGATTAGTTTATCTAGGTTATCTGTTATAAGTAAGTTATCTTCTTTCTTTTCTTTATAGTACAGTTTAACCTGCGTACATTAGAGCTTTAGTAGGCTATTTTTTCTCTTAATAATAATGTCTTTTCTTTTAATGCTCTTAATCTTATATAGGCTAGTCTAGCCTTTCTTCTCTCTTTATGCTATAATCTCTAAGCTAAGAGGGAGGTTAAGAACTTTATGTGTTGTAAAGCTATTATAGGTGTTAATTATATAATTAATGTTTACTTTTACATAGTCTTTTTAAAGTATCTTTATTACCTTTTATATAGCACTTGCTTATGTAATAATGTCTAGTAATAGTAGAGAGTCTAGGTTAATTCTTAGGTATACTCTAAAGACTAGCAGCGTAGGTACTAGACTGTGTGGGCTAGCTGTGTTGTTTAGAGCCTTAACTGCTATCTGTAGAATAGCCTTATTATCTATACAGTTACCTAGCTTAGTCTTTAAAATGTTAAACACTTGTTAGAGAGGTGTGTGCGCACACTTAACCTTTCTAACTGCCTAATGTGCTTCTACAGGCATCTGCCTACATATAGCTTTTATAATCTTTGCATAAGCTTAAAAATCCTCTAAAGTAAAGTTTATACTAAGGTTATGCATAATATAGTCTAGAGGTTCTTAATAAGTGTTAATCTAGCATTTACACAGTGCATCCTAGGTATCTTGTGCAGACATAGATTTTAGAAATGTAGCAGCCTAAAATAATGTGTCTACATTAATAACATATAGGACATCTTTATTATTAATTTATATAATATTAATAATAACTTTATAGTTAAAGTAGGTGTTATTCTTAATTATAAACTTAAATCTTTATAGGGCCTAGTTGTATAATTAGCAGAGGTGGCAGAACTTCTTAATCTCTTCTAGCACTACAGCATTAATGTTGTAGCTAGCGCTAGTTAGCATCTTCTAGAGTCTCTTTATGCAGAGGTGTCTAAATTAGCAGTAGAGGCAGTAGAGTTCTAATTTAGTAAAGAAAGACATAAATTCTTCCTTACTAACATTAAAAAAAAAGTGTTTTTATTTTTATATAATAAGTATAGTAGTTTTGTCTTTATATATAATAACATTTAAAATGTTATTAAAGTATGCCCTAAGTTAGTTAGCATCTACTAGTAATAGCAGAAATAGTGTTAGAGTCTCTAGAATGTAGTATGTAACTAGACTAATTAAGTTCTAGATTTATATAGTACTAATTAATCCCTTTAGTGTCTAGCTTTTAAAGCTAATATTTATTTAGCTAAGTATTTAATTAATTTCTATATATAGGTTCTTTTGTACATACACCTTAAGTTAAGACTTACTAATAGTAGAGATTTTTGCTGCGCTTATGTTCTATAGTTTACCTTAGTATACTATATAGTATTAGTTATTAAGGATAAACTGCTTAGCATATTCTTTAGGTTTAATGCTGTAGATGTCCTCTTCTATTGCACAGTGTAGATAAGTAGCAAAGGTAAAGTAGTTAATAGCTTTTTTAGCATTCTTACTCTTTTATTTTATTTTTTTTACATTATGTAAATTATTTTTTTCCTTAGAGTAACTTTTAAAGTCTTAGATGTATAAAGTAATAGCTTTATATAATAAAGTCTTATTATAGAAATTTTTATATAAGGCAACATACTAGTTCTTTGCTTATATATAGTTATTATAAGGGTAGTTTAATAACTAACATCTTTTCTTATAGCAGACAAAGCACTTCTTTATCTGTGTGCAGTTGTCTTTAGATTATAGCCTAAACCTAGATAGAGATCTTCTATGTTATCCTTTTCTACGCAGAGGGAAGCTTTCTTCTTGTTATGCAGACTCTTGTTATGCAGAGTTATATTAGCAGTCTATGTAGTATACATTAGGCAGTTCCTAAAAGTATTAGTTTACCCTTTAGTCTATAGTAACTTAAAGTAATGCCTGTAAGTTGCTAAATAAGGCTTTATATAAGGGCTTAATAGTAAACATAGCATGTTCTAGTTCTAGTTATCCTTAACAGGCTTATACAACAGCAGTGTGCAGTAGAACATCCTCTTAAAATTCTATTTCTAGTGCCTTTTATATAAGTGTAAGCTTATTAATTATTGTTTTAAGGGCTTTATATAAACTCTTATTAAGGTTTTTTTATTAGTATTATGTAAAAGTTATTATTATTTAGTCTGTCTAGTACTAGCTATAGTTTACATTAGTGTTAAAGTAACTACTTAAAGTGTTATATAAATGCTTCTAGTTATGTCTAGAGCCTATGTTATGCATATAGTACATATTTGCCTAACTTTTTAGGATATCTAGAAAAATGTCTGTGTACTAAGTTTCCTAGATATCTAGCTATTAATATAAATTAATAAAGATCCTTATTTTATTTATAAAGATGTTATATAGTTAACTTATATAGTTATTATTTTTTTTTTATACTTTTTAAAATTATATAATCTTATTTGCTAGAAGTTTTTTATTAGTAGTTTCCCTCTAAGGTAGAAGTTTGTACAGGTTGTAATGTAGTATAGATTATGCAGGTGGTATTAGTAGTGCATACACTACTGCAGGCGGTGGTGTGTACGATTAAGGGTGTGGAGCAGGCGTTAGGTAGGGTAGCATGTATTGTTTATACAGTAATTAGTGTAGTGCTAGCTAAGGTGTAGAAGCAGGTAATGCTAGTATATTTAGTGTTAATAGCAGCATTATGTTTAGTCTACTTCTATGCAGAGCCTTATATAGTAATAAAGGTTATGTATAAAGCTTTTCTAGTATAATTACCTTTTTTTATGCTATATTATATAGCTTCTAGGCTTAGGTACCTTTAGTGCCTAGCTATAGTGTAATTCTCTTGTTCTTTAGCACTTATATAAGCTTCCTTTTAAATGTGTAGCTAAGTGCTAAGAAGTTTTATAGTGTTTATCTTTTAAAATCCTTTATATACACACTTAGAAAGGTAGCACCCTTCTAAGTTATTATATATAAATTAGTAATTATATAACTTATGTATAATTAAGTTTATAGGCTTATTAGAGCTTTTAACATATTAATCTTATTATTCTAGTACTCTAGGCTAGTCTTATTCTATAGTGTTGCCTCTAATATCTCTATGTCCTTTATAAGTTATTTATATAATAGAAATTATTTCTTATTCTTTTTATTATTATATAAAGTTATTAGTTGCTAATAAAATTTTATTATAATAGTATAGTTAATTACTTTTCTAGTAGATTACGCAGGTACTGCTGTTGTCTAGCTACTAGGTTATACAGCTTTAATAGCTTTAGTGTGCGCTTTACACTATCTCCTTTTTACTTTATACAGTAGTAGAGCTTACTGTGTAATGTAAAGGATTAATGTGCTATTATCTAGCTACTAGGTTATGCAGCTTTAGTAGCTTTAGTGTGCGTCTTACACTATCTTTTTTTTACTTTATACAGTAGCAGAGCTTACTGTATAATGCAAAAAATTAATTTACTATTCTAAAAAATAAGTAACTAAATAAAGTACTTTATAAAGTGTAAGTACTCTACTATTACTCTTCTTAAAAGATAGGTAATAAAATAAAGTACCTTATAAAGTGTAAGTACTTTATTATTACTTTTACTAATTTATAGTTAATTAAATTAACTACTAATTAGTGTTAAATAAGCTCTAACAGCTAGCTGCTTATAGTATAAGCACTTAAGTAGCAAAAGTAAGAGTAGTGTACAGTGTGCACAGTGTATAAAGTAGGTATAGTAAGGGCAACATGTTTCTAGTTCTATTACTCTTGTCTTTCCTCTGTACAGAGGAAAAGGGGGATATCTAGATGTTCGCGCACAGAGGTTCGCGCACAAGCATTATGTGACATAGATACGTGATCCTGCTCGTGCGCGATCGTTTGTATCCAGGCCGCGACGCTGCTGCTGCGTACGGACAGCTTTTTTATTACTTAACTTTATATCTAAGTTTACAGCTTTTATTAGCTTATTTTTTATATAAAAAAGTAAGTAGTTATAGCTAAAGTATTCTAACTTATAATAGTAATAGCATATAATATTATTCTTAGCTATTAGTGTTAGCAGTAAAGTTATAACTTACACTAGTAAAGCAGTAACTTATAGTTATAAAATATTTTTATAAGTAAGCTTTTTTAAACTTCTTTACATATACTAAGCACTAGTCTTTATAGCTACTTTTTATAAAAAGAACATAATCTGTTAGGCCTAGTAGCAGTAGTTAAAGAAGCTTATTATAGAGTTATAGTAGTAGATCTCTGTCACGGTATCCTCCCCGGATCCCAGACATAACTGTATTGGACGCGTACTAGAGTATTATTAGTGCACGTCTGACATGAACACAACACAACACAGACATAAACTTAAGCATAAACTGCTTTAACACTAACTAAACCTAGAACAGGCTTAATTTATACCTAAAGCGCTTAGACTTCTAAGCTAAGTATTTAATTACTAATTTTTTCTTAAACCTTCTTATTTCTTATATAACATCTTGTACTTACTATAATACCTTACGTAGTAATTAAACTAGACCTCTATAAATCTTTATAACCTTACTTATGCATAATTATAACATTACATTATGTTAAAACCTTAGCTAAGAATAGCCTTTAAATTTAATTTAATAAGCTTAGTACTTACATAACTTTAAGCTATTAAAGTAAGCTAAGAAGCCTTTTAAAAAGCGCTTACTTTATAAAAAAGCTACTACATTATAAGCTTTAAAGCTTTTTAAAAAGACTTTAAAAAACAGCTTTATATTATTAAGCAGTTTATTTCTGCTTTAACTTTTATTATAGTAGTAAAAACTAAAAACTTACTAGCCTTAAAGCTTACTTAAAAGTCTAGAGATAGCTTAACTCTTTTCTACCTAACACTACCTATAACTTGTAACTTTTTTAACCTAGTAATAAAATCTAACTAACTCTCTAATTCCCTACTGTTTAATAAAAAATAGAAAGACCTACCTTCCTTTCTACATAAGCTCTAATATAAACTTAAAAAAAATGTAGACTAATTTCTTTTTAAACACTTTTAGTTACTATATACTTACTTTTAACTTAACTATAATATAATAGCCTTAATTAACTTACTAATAAATAAGAATATTATTAACCTAGATTAATTTATAGTGTTTCTGTAAGCAACTTATAAAGACTTAAATAAAAAGTTAATAGCTTTAAGTTACCTAAACACTTTATAATAAAATAAAAAAAGCTTTACTTTACACTTTACTAAGTTCTACTAACTTATATCTAATATAAGCCTAAATAAAATAAGTCTAATTATAGCCTTATATAACTCCCTCTTAACTAAACTGTAACGCGCTATAGTAGAAGAACCCCTTTTAAATAACCTTAACACGTATGTAAACCTAATTGCTACTTATAATAATAACATAAGGTTCCTCTCTGTACAAGCCCTAATACACCTCTAAACTAGCGCAGTTGTAAATAAGAACTTTAACATAATAAAAATTAATTTAAATTATGCTCTAGTTAGTTCTAAAAAGTGTAAAAATTATAAAAAAAAAGTTAATACTTTAAGTGTAGTAAGCATAGTTATATTTTTTAAAACTGCTTTATTTTTTTTCTTTAAGTCTACATAAGTAGCGCTGCTAGCACTTATTAAAAATTTTTACTATTTTAATCTTATTTTTGTAAGGGCTCTAACTTATATTTAAGCTTTAATCCTTTTTGCTACTCTTAACATAGCCGCAGCTATAGCAGTAGAAGCCTGCAAAAAGGCTTGTCCTAGGGCTAAGTTGCCCCTTAGGACTAATTTAACACTAGATCTCTGCTAACTTATAGGCTAAGTCCCCTACTAATAACTAGAAGTACTAAGTTAATATTCTTATATATTTATAATAAAAAACTATATTAGCCTTAATATAAGCTCTTATTAACTTAGAAGCAAATAGCATAAGTTACATTAATAAAGAACTAGCGCATAAACTAAATCTCTAATTAACACTACTTACCTAAATAATTTACCTAACTAGATTTAATAAAAAATAACTTAAAAAAAGTTCTATTTTCTGTACTATAACTATTATAATTACCTACTAACACTATAAAGAGTAGATTAAGCTCTATATAATAAACATAAAACATTATAACTTAATCCTAGAATAACTATAGCTATATTAGCATAAAGTTGCCTTTAATTACTAAAAGTAAGTCTTAAACTTTAACTCTTTTTAATGCTAAAATATATGCTTACACTTACACTTAAACAACACCTAAGTAGCACTTAATATAAAAGGTTTCTAGACTTACTTTTTATTAACCTAGAAAAAAACTACCTAAGTAAGGCTAATAAGCTAAGCCTTTTACTAAGATAAGCTATATAAAATAATTTAACAACTACTTAAACTTAAAGAAAAAAAAGCCTTTAAGAAATCTTTACTTACTTAATTTAAACATAAACTAGGACTTAAACAGTAGATAGACATCTACTATATAGAACCTGCCTTGTTTATAACTCTAGCTTAATAACTAGATTACAAAATCTACGCAGTTATAATTTCTAATATAGACTAAGCTTTAGCTCTCTAAAAATGCACTAACTTAAAAATAATAGTCTCTTAAGACTACTATAACTTGTTACATATTTTTTTCTAAAATAAGTTTAATAAGCTTCTAATATAACATCTATATAATTACTAAATAACTTTTAAGCCTAGCAAACAACCTAGTTATAGGCTACTATATAAAATGTTGCTAAATAAATTAAAAGTGCTTTAAACATACCTTAATAAAAACTTAAAAAAAAAGTTTATTTAAGCTAGCTTCTTACTAGTAGTGTTACCTATACTATTTATAAAGAAACTTAGAGGTAGGCTTTAATTCTATGTTAACTACTAAAGACTAAATACTGTTACTATTAAAAACTAATACTTAATTTTTTTTTTATAAAAAACTCTAAGCTAACTAAGTAAAGCAAAGTATTTTATAAAGTTAAATATTATTACTGCCTTTAATAAGCTAAGGATAGTAAAGGGTAATAAGTAGCTAACAGTGTTTTAGACTTAATATAGACTATTTAAGTACCTAGTAATGCCCTTTAGCTTAGCTAACACGCCTAGTACTTTTTAACATTTTATAAATAACTTACTCTAACCCTACCTAAACATGTTCTGCACTGCGTATATTAACAATATTCTAATTTATAGTAATAGCCTTTTAAAGCACAAACAGCATGTACGCCTAGTGCTAAAGGCTATAGAAGAAGCAGGTCTATAACTTAACATAGATAAATGCAAGTTCTACTAATTAAAGGTTACATATTTAGAATATATAATCTTTATAGATAGCATTTAAATAGACTTTATTAAGGTTTAGACTATGCTAGATTAGCAATACCTAAAGGACATAAAAAATGTTTAAGCCTTTATAAGATTTACTAACTTTTACTAATAATTTATTAATAACTTTTTATAGTAAGTAAGCCTTATAATTACACTTACTAAAAAAAAAATCTAATTTAACTTTAACTTAAATTACTAACAGTCTTTTAACTAGCTAAAGAAAGCCTTTACTAAAGCTTTAATACTTTACTACTTTAACTTTAAACTACTAATACTTGTAGAAGCTAATGCCTTAGACTACATAGTAGCAGAAGTTCTCTTCTAGACTAAGCTAGATAAGACTATTAGGCCTATTACATACTTCTTAAAAAGAATAAGTTCTACAGAAGGTAATTATAAGATCTATAATAAGAAATTACTTACTATAGTATACTACTTTAAATAATAGCAACCTAAACTAGAAGGTGTAGCGCATCTAATACAGGTTCTATCTAACTATAAGAACTTGTAGTACTTTGTAACTATAAAATAACTTAGCTACTAATAAGCTTATTAGTTTAAATACCTATCTTATTTTAATTTTAAGATTACTTATTATTCTAGTTAAGACAGAGGAAAACTAGATGCCTTTATAAGGCAATCCTAAAATGTCTTTGCTTAAAAAGAAGTGTAAAAGGCTTAACACTAAACTTTACTTTAACCTAAGCTATTTTTAGACCTTAACTTAAATAAAATAGATTAGATAATTAATTAGATTATTACTAATAAGTATTTAAATAATAAATTTATTTAAGAAACTTTAGACCTGCTCTAAAACAGCGCTAGTTAGTTAAAGAAGGTAACACTAGCTAACTATAAAAACTAAAATAGTAAGCTATATTACTATAACTAACTTATAATCTTTAATTCTAACAAACTAAGAATTAAACTACTCTAAATTATATACAACTTACCTGTTAGAGGACACCTAGGCAGAGGAAAGACTCTTAACCTACTACAGAGAGAGTACTACTAGCCCTGCATGTTCTATACAGTACACTAATATGTATTATGTTGCTATACTTACTATAAAGTAAAGGCCTCTTAAGAAAGGTATAATAGCCTGCTTAAACTACTTCTAATTTCTAAATAAGCTTAGAAAGATATATTAATTAATTTTATTATAAACCTACCTTTATCTAAAGAGTACATAAATATTATAGTAGTTATTAATTACTTAACTAAGTATTAACACTTAATACTATGTTCCTCTATAACTGCCCCTAATATAGCCTAGTTATTCTACTAATATGTATAAGTTTACTATAGCCTGCCTAACACAATTATATTAAATAAAGGTACGCAGTTTGTCTTAGCCTTCTAAGATAAACTCTATAAATAGCTCTAAATTATCCTCTATCTATCTACAGCTTTTTACCTAGAGACTAACAGCTAGACTAAGAATATAAACACTGTAATAAAATAAGTCCTATAAGTGTACATAAACTACTAGTAAGATAACTAGGTAAAATAGTTAGCTACAGCATAGTTTAAAGCTAATAATATAACATCTAAATTAACATAAGTATCTCTGTTCTTAGTAAACTATAGATACTACCTCTAAATAAGATTTAAACTACTTTTAAATACCCTTTAACTAACTTATTAATCTATATAAGTAATAAATGTAAATAGACTTATTAATAAGATTTAAAATATATCTAAATATGTTTATAAAAAGCTTATATAGGCTTAAGCTCTTTAATAAGAGTACATAAACTAATTCTAAACTCTTGCCCCTGCATATGCAGCTAGCAAGAAGGTCTAGCTAGACGCTAGAAATATCTAAATAAACTAATAATTAAAGAAACTTAATTAGAAGAACTTTAGCCCTTTTACAGTAGCTTATATAGTCTTATTGCACACTTACTAATTAATCCTACCTAACAGCATAAAGATACACCCTGTGTTCCACGTATTATTGCTGCGCTAAGCAGCCTCTAAATCTAACTATCTACCTAGATAGCTAAACTTGCTACCTAAACTTATTATTATAAATAATAAACTAGAATACATTATAAAAGACATTAAATAGATCTAGTTTAATAAGAAAAAACATACCTATAAATACTTTATAAAATAGACTAGATATAACAAACTGTTATAAGAACCTGCAGAAGCCTTATAAAAAAACTCTGCAGTAACCTAATTCTATGCCTAATACCTATCTAAACTAAACCTGTACTCTAATAAAGACAACCTAATGCTAGAACTACTAATATAAAGGATTTCCTTTCTAATAAGAGGGGGGGTACTGTTACAGTATCCTTCCTAGATCCTAGACATAACTATATTAGACGTGTACTAGAGTATTATTAGTGCACGTCTAACATAAACACAATACAACATAGACATAAACTTAAGCATAAACTGCTTTAACACTAACTAAACTTAAAACAGGCTTAATTTATACTTAAAGCGCTTAGACTTCTAAGCTAAGTATTTAATTACTAATTTCTTTCTAAACCTTTCTGTTCCTTACACAACGTCTTGTACCTACTATAATACCTCACGTAGTAATTAAACTAGACCTCCGTGAAGCTCTATAACCTTACTCGTGCACAATCGTGACAATCTCTATGTGTACAGGCAGTAGGCCTAAGAGGGCATTATAGATCTTATTCTTCTATTAGTCTAGTAGCAGCTTAGCTTTATTAGCTAGTTAAGTAAACTAAGCTTTAAAGTTTTTAAAGTTTTAAAATAACTTTATCTTTAGCTAGTAAAGCTTAGCCTTAGCTTTAAAGTGCTAGTAAGTGTTAATAAAGGCTTTTTTTAAGAATTTAATAATGCTAGTAGCTATTACCTACTAGTTATGTTTCTTTATTACTTTAAAGTATAGTTATAAGTAGCTTAAAGCTTTTCTACTTATTCTTAATTTAGTATAGTGTACTTATGTATTTTTATAGTTCTTTAAGTTGCTATTTAGAGGGATAAAGTAGTTAGTGTTATGTAGTAGCTTACCTACTAGTAGGTTTTTTTAGTGCTTAATGTTATAGTTATTATTACTTATAAACATAAGTAGGTTTACTACTTTAGTAAAGTGTTATAAGCTTTTTTCCTAGCTTTATAAAGTAAACTATATAGTGTTTAGTATAGCTAAAGTTATAAGTTTAAAGCGCAGCTACTTTTTTAAAGTGCTTATAGTTAGTGCTACTATAAGTGCGCTACCTATTTATTTTAAAAAGTAGAAGTAAAAAGTGTCTATAAATGCTAGCTTAGGTAAGTCTTTTAAAGTAGTAGCTTTAATGTTTTAGTTAGCTAGCTTTACTAAGGTCTTATCTAGTAGCTTCTAAGATGTAGCTACCTGTTCTTAAGCCTCTAGTAGTTTTTTTTCTACCTTATTAAGCGCTTTTACTAGTGTGTTAGTATAGTTATTAAAGGTTTATATTTTAAAAACATATTAGACTAGCTTATTTATAAGAACCACTTTTTTACTAGTTATAAGCATAGGTAGAGTAATAGTAAGATTGTAAAGCTTATATATATTATTACTTTATAAAACTTTTTTAGTTTTAACTACTATTAGCTTTTTATTTTACTAAGCCTATTTATAAAGTTTTTTAATTATGTAGTCTTTTTTAAACACCTTTTTACTGTAAACTTTAGCGCTGCTTTTAAGTGTCTTAGGTGCTAGCGTGTGCTCTTTACTAGTTAGTAGAGCAGTAAGGTCTATCTACATCTTAAGCTTTAAGAGTTTCCCTATGCTAGTATTAGTTTAATGCTGCTAGCAGTGCAGCTAACTAGTTAGTAATGCTGCTAGTAGTGCAGCTAATTAATTAGTAATGCTACTTTAGGTTTTAAAAAAGTAAAGCAGATAAAGTAGTAGTGCTGCTAGCAGTGCAGCTAATTAGTTAGTAGGCTTGCTGTCTCTAGGCCTATAAGATGCCTACTGCCTTAGGGCTTTTAATTATGTAGTAGAGGATCTAGCAGGGTAATCTCTTCTAGAGTAATTAGTATAATAGAGCTCTAAACTCTCTTCTATTGTATAGGTAATATAGGCTCTTTCTTACAGTTTATTTAGCTGCAGCGTCTTACTTAGCACAGGGCTCTTTAAGAGGCGTTAGGGTACCTAGCCTAACTAGGATTTTACAGTAGTTGTTAGTAAATTAAGCTTACAGGCTAATTACTTAGTAAGTAGTTGTTAGTAAATTAAGCACATAGGCTAATTACTTAGTAAGTAGTTATTAGCAAATTAAGCACACAGGCTAATTACTTAGTAGGACCCTAATATTGTGTTGCTGTCCTCTAGCTAAAATAGGATTAATTCTAGTTTAATGTAATAACAAGCACTGTCTCTACTACTGTATAGAGCTAGGGAAGCAAGGTAGAGTAGGTCGGCTCTATTTCAGCTAAACTAGGATGGGGAGTGAAGGAGGCGAAGGGTTTTCGCGAGAGAAAAGCTTGCGCAGCGCCAAGGCGCTAGCGCGCTCGCTTAACCCTTAGCGGGATCATGTGACTAGCAGCGGAGCTTAACAAGCAGCACCGTCTAGTGCTGGCGATAGATTGATTCGATTTGTAGATCAATCCGAATCCACGCTATCCTGAATCTAGATTAGATTCTTAAATTAATTTATAGTCTTAGTTATCTCAGCAAGCTCAGACGGGATGGGGAGAGAGCCTTAACAGGGGCAAGCCCCTGCTAGTAGCTTTAGTAGCGCAAGCCCCATCTCTCTAGCTAATAAGAGTATAAGAAAGGCTTTCTCTCCCCAGCTGTCTAAGGGACTTTTGTAATTTTTTAGGTGATATTGTGGTTCTAAACCTCCTCTACTATGCACTAGCTTAACTAAGAATTACTGTAGCTCTACCACTTTTTGTCTAAACTAGGTTAGATTTTAATAGGTAATAGAGACAGTCTCTAGCTATATTCTAACATTTTTGTAACCTAATTCTAACAAGATTTAGCAGAGTATTGCGCTATTAAGTCCTGCGCAGGACATTTTAATAACCCTATAACTACACCTTAATGCGACTCCCTAACTACACAATATATTATCTTTAGAATTTAAGGCCTGTCTAAGACAGGCTCTATTAGAGAGCCTGCAAAATTTTAGGAGATTTAGGCTGCTAGTTGTTAAGCTAGATAGTAGGCTAGGGACATTACAATTGCTCTTATGTCTGCAGCTTAACTAGCTGTTGTCTAAGGACTCTAAGGACTCTAAGGATCTAGGAGCTGTCTCAGACTAGCTCTATTAGGGAGCCTGCAAAATTTTAGGAGATTTAGTCTACTAGTTGTTAAGCTATAGTCTAGTAGATAGTAGTCTAGGGACGTCGCGATCGCCCTCATGTCTGCAGCTCAACCAGCTGTTGTCTAAGGACTCTGAGGATCTAGGAGCTGTCTCAGACTAGCTCTGTCAGGGATCCTGCAAAATCCTAGGGAATTTAGTCTACTAGTTGTTAAGTTCTAGTTAGGAGGGCAATACTATAAATCTAAAATTAGGGTATAGATAGGTTAAAGTTCTGCGCGCGTTTAGATTTTTCTCTGCTAATAATAGTTAGAATTTAGTAAAAAATATACTATTTTATAGCTATAGCTTGTCTCTATATTCTATTAAATTCTAAGCCTATTTAGACATATAGTAGTAGAGATATTGTAAATCTAATTCTATTGTAATGCTCTTAAAATAGGCCTATTTATAGAAAAAATCACAAAAGTCCCTTAGACAGCTGAGGAGAGAAATGCTACTGACAGGGGTCAGAAACTGCTAACCCCCCAGGCCATACTCTATTTGGAGTAGCAATATGCATGGTGGTTTGTGCGTCCTCGGTTCTCTCCTCACGTCTAAGCTAGCTGAGATAAAGTCTTAGCTAAAAATTTGCTTCTCTATTAACAAAACAACTTTAAAAGTCTTATATAATAAAATCCTATAAATTAAGCTTAACTCTAGTGCCTAAAAATAAAGGTAGTAACATTAGAAACTTTATATAACTACTAATGTCTAATAAACCTACTAAACAAAACAGCTATCTTCTTTAATACTATAATTTTTATAATTATAACTATACTTTAGAGGTTATTATAAACTTTTAAAGGCACTTAAAATCTAACTACTAAGTTTTAGTAAAGGATACTCTTTTTTTTATATAATAAGTAGGTGCTATTAAACTCTAAGAGCTATAAAACTACGCAGAACCTTATATAAAAAAAGATATATAGAATGCTGTGTTTAAAGCCTATCTAGACAAAGATATTATTTAAAAGGCTTTTATATAACTAATTATTTAACAGCGTCTTACTCTTTTAGTTATTAAATTATTATCCTTTTAAGCTTTTATATAAGCATTAAATTCTGTTGCTAGAGAGGCTATTTTAGTTTTACACTCTACTATTTATACAGTAATCTAAAGCTATTAGTATAAAAAAAAGCTTATTCTTTAGCATAAAATTTAAACAGTAACATTAAAAATTAATAACGTACTTTATAGGCAAGTTGCTTACACACCTAAGTTGCTTACTTTTGCTAAGACTTTACTACACTACTTTTTTATACTAATGCATTTTTAACAACACTACTTAAACATGTTAAAGAAATGTTAAATACAGCTTACACTTTAAGCTTTTAAATAAAACATAATACTTTTTAAGTAACACACTGCAGCTATCTATAAAGTCTTTTAAAATATAATAAGTAACTAACACACTAAATAACTTTTCTAAGCTAATTATATAGCTAACTTATAAAAGCTAAATAATAATAAAAAGTAAGTAATTATTTAGCACATACTTAAGCTAAATGTGTAAGAATTTCCTTTTTAGCTAGTAGCTATAGCTAATATAGCTAATTTTTTACATACTAAGCATAATATAAGCTATATTAGTATAAACTAGCTTAATATATTTATTAAGTGTTACTTAAAGCTTAAAGTAAAGTTTAAGTATAACTATAACTATAAAAAAGCTTTTTATAAAAATTCTATAGTAATTTAAAGCTAGTTTAACTTTATAAAGAATATTAAAGCTAAGTATAGCATTTAAGATAATAATATGTATAACTTTAATAAAATAAAGTTTATAATAGGCTAGATATCTACTAAAGCAGTTGTTATAAGTTTAGAGAGATAAGAACAGCTAAAAGCAGTCTAGCTAGGTAACTAGAAGTAGATAACAGCTATTTAAGGCATTAATGCTAAAAAGTAGGCTATTTTACTTTTTATTATTTTTTAAAGTAGTAACTACTTTTTAAACTAGTATAAAAAAAATCTACTTTAAAATTAAGTTATTATAATCTTTAAGTGTAGCTAGACTACTAATTAGCTTAGTCTAGACTAGTTAAAGCACTTTAACGCGCATATAAAAAAGTGTACTATTAGCAGCTACTATCTACTAGTTATTAATAGCTATAAGAGCTATAACTTACTTTATTTTTAGTAATACTATAAAAATAATAAGATTATTACTATTTATATGCTTTTTTACTTATTACACTTTTTATAGCTACTTAATATAGGTTGTTTTACTCTTTTAAAAAAAGCATATAAGCGCTAAGCTAAAAACCTTATACATAACTAAATTACTTATATTATAAAGATAAAGTTTTTACTATGCTTTAAAGTAGCTTATAATGCTATAATTACTTTTAGTAATATCTAAGAAGAGTTTTAAAGCACTAGATTAGTTTTTTTTTAACCTATAATAAGTTATAATAGGCCTTAATGTAAAGTTACGCACTTTATTACTACTACTACTTATATATAACAAGCCCTAGTAGTTGTAAACTCTAAGTAATACTTTAAAACTTAAGTTATAATTAATGCTTATAAAAATAAAAATTTAAAAGCATATAAATAGTTTACTAACTTTTATAATTAAAGTGTTTAAAAAAGTTTTAAAAAGAGTAGTAATAATTATATATAAGCTAGTGTTAGTGTAATAAAAATTACTAAGCTTTAAGCAGCTAATAAGGCTACTACATAACATAAATTACATAAAAGAAAGTAGATTAAAGTAGAAAAAACTTTAATAATTTAAAAAAGCTTACACTTAACAGCTCTAAAAAAGTTTAAGGCGCACAGTAATAAAAAAAAGGCAAAAAAGCAGGTGTAAGCTAAAGTAAGTAAGCTATTCTAAAGGCGCTGCAAACAGTGCAATTAGACTAGGCATAACACGCAAATGTGTAAGCAAGAAGCAGAAGTAGTATCTAAATAATATTCTAGGCTATACTGTACTATATAGTGCTAGAGCAGGTTGTTATAGGCTATAATAGAGTTTGTTAGGGTGGGGTCTTGGCAAAAGTAAGCAACTCAGGTGTGTAAGCAACTTGCCTATAAAGTACGTTATTATACTTAATTTTTAAACCTTTTTAAACTAAATTTTATTTATTATAATTACTAAACACTTTATATAAAGCTTAGATAATACTGTTACTAAACACTTTTTTACTTTATAACTAGTTTTAGGCTATTTTAGTAAAAAACAGTTCTCTATACTTTATATAGTACTTAAGAAGTACAAGATTACTAGAAATCTAAAAGCAGTTATTAAAGATAATGCTAGCACTAATAACACTCTTTATTATATAATTAGCAAGTAGTATTTTAACAAACTTAATCTGTATTAAGATTTTAAGAATAAAAGAGTTTACTATTTTAGTTATATTATTAATTTTATTATGTAAGCATTTTTATTTTTAAGTTTATATAAAAGTTATCTTAAAAATCTTAAAGCTATAGACTTTAAAAAAGTAAATAAATTACTCTCTAATTTTATATAATAAGATATAATTAGAGCTATTAGTCTTCTTAGTAAACTTTATAATATTATAGTCTATATTTATAGTTTAGAGCTTTATATAAATAAGTTTATCTTATAAGCTAGACAGATAATACCCTTAGATAATTATATAAGATAAAATAGCTAGTATTACATAATTAATACAGTAATTAAGCTTAAAATGCATGTAGATTTCTATATTAAAAACTAACTTAATTTTAAATATAACATACTTTACAGGCAAGTTGCTTACACACCTAAGTTGCTTACTTTTACTAAGACCCTACTAAACTACCCTTCCTACACTAATGCATTCTCTATAACACTACTTAGATGTGCTAAAAGAATGTTAGATATAGCTTATGCTCTAAGCTTTTAAACAAGATATAAAACTTTTAAAGAAATGTGCTACAGCTATATATAAAGTCTTATAAAAAATAATAAATAACTATAGCGCTAGATAACCTTTACAAGCTAATTCTATAGCTAAATTATAAAGGCTAGGTAATAAAAAAAGTAGGTAATTATTAAGACTATACTTAAGCTATATACGTAAGGAATTTCTTCTTAGATAGCATTTATAGCTAATATAGCTAATTCTTTACGCACTAAGCGTAATTTAGGCTATGTTTATATAAACTAGCCTAGTATATTTATAAAGTGTTATTTAAAGCTTAAAGTAAAGTTTTAAGTATAAGTATAGTTAAAAGATATTTAGCTAATTATAAACCTTATTTTGCTAAAGTTGTACATGTTATTATTCTAGATACTATACTTAGCTTTAATATTCTTTATAAGGCTAAACCTGCTTTAAATTACTCTAAGACTCTTATAAAAAGCTTTTTTATAGTTATACTTATACTTAAATATTACTTTAAGCTTTAAATAATACTTTATAAACATACTAGGCTAGTTTATATAAATATAGCCTAGATTATACTTAGCGTGTAAAGAATTAGCTATATTAGCTATAAATGCTATCTAAGAGGAAATTTCTTACGCATATAGCTTAAGTATAGTTTTAATAATAACCTGCTCTTTTTTATTACCTAGCCTTTATAATTTAGCTATAAAATTAGCTTATAAAGGTTATCTAGTACTATAGTTATTTATTATCTTTTATAAAACTTTATATATAGCTATAGCATGTTTTTTTAAAAGTTTTATGTTTTATTTAAAAGCTTAGAGTGTAAGCTGTATCTAACATTCTTTTAGCATGTCTAAGTAGTGTTATAGGGAATGCATTAGTGTAGAAAGAGTAGTTTAGTAGAGTCTTAGCAAAAGTAAGCAACTTAGGTGTGTAAGCAACTTGCCTATAAAGTATGTTAATACTTTAAAGATAAAAAATTAAAAAATGCTTTATATAATAAAAACATTTTTATAAATTTTTAAAAATGTAATCCTTTAAAATAAAAAAGATGTAAAATGCCTTAAATAAGCTCTTTCTTTTCTATAGATCTTACAGACTTACATAATAGCTTTTTTAGCAAAACATAAAAAAAGAAATATATAATTTAATAAAAATTATATTATATAAGCTACCTAGGCACTTACAGCATAGTAAAAATAGTAAGACTTACTTTAAAAGCATTTTTTTTACTAAATTATAACAGTTTTACACCTTTATTATTATATAAACTAGGCTAATAAAGTAATGCTTGCCTTAAGGTTCTTTACTAAAAACTAAAAAGTATAAAAAGCTTAGCTTAAATAATTCTAGCTTAATTTTTAATCTAAATATTAAAATTTATTATTAACACCTCTCTAAGGTAAAGTGTAAGAGTAAAAAAAATAATAGGCTACTTATTATATAACAGCATAGATTATTTTTAAAGTCTAAAATTATTTAATTAAAGCTATAACTAAGCAAATTTTTATTAATTAGGCTTTAGTAAAGAATCTAGATAAGTAAGTAGAGTATATAAAAAAGCTAGTAACAAAAAGGGTTAAAGATGTGTTAAAATAGTAGCAGAATAACATATAATAATTTTAGTAGCCTTTTTTTACTTATCTTACACTTAAGATCTACTTTATACTACTTATTGTAAGGACGGAGCTCTGTACCACTACGCTAATACAACTAAAAAGGTGCGAATAATTAACTAACGTTAATTATTGCGTACAGAATAGTATATATACCTGTCG
>NW_022985203.1:472370-476815 GCF_010093535.1 Lindgomyces ingoldianus
AAAAGGTGCAAATAATTAACTAACGTTAATTATTGCGTACAGAATAGTATATATACCTGTCGCACGTAAGCACCATCTCAGCCTTACACTTATAAGTAATAAACTAGAATGTATCTTCTCTAAAGCATATTATATAATCTTTTAGACTTAAGCATTATTAAATTTTAATATTATTAAAGTAATTAAATCTTTAAATTACTAGTTAAGTTAAAAATAAGTAGACTATTTAAAAAAGTAAAATTTTTTATTTCATATCTTATTTTTTACTTATAAAAAGACTGTTAATTTTAAGTAATTTATTATATAACATTCTAGCGCTTATTTTTATTATTACTTTTTAGCTTCTTAATCTTATACAGGTAATCTATAATAATGTTGTTTACACTAGAAGATAAAGTTGCTAGGGGACTTATACTATTATTAGGTGTTAGACAATACTAATTAGGTTAAGAGCTATTATAGTAACTATAATAGGCAGCTTAATCTTTAAATTTGCAATTAGCGTAAGTAGCTACCTACTTAGACAAAAGTAAAACACACTTTAAAAATAAACTATAGTAAAAATAGCTAGCACACTTTACTATGTAAGTTAGTTATTATACAACATGTAAAATAAAAAGCATATAGTAAGGTTTTATATTAATAGTACTATAAGTCTAAATTAACACTGCATTAACATATAACAGGCAGTAGGTATTTAATTAAAAGGCATAAAAAGTGCTGCTGTAGTATTTAACATTATTATAAAGTGTAAAAAGAACCTATTTTTACTAGATCTAAAATTATTAGCTTATTATATAATAAGAAGAGTAACTTATAGTATGCGCTACAACTTCTAAAGCTGCTTGTACGTTTAGGTTAAAAGCAGTAGAAAAAACCTAGATGCATCTTTTACAGCTATTAGCGCTATGCTGCTTCTAGCTATTTTTTATTATTCTTTTTAGCATTCTAAATTACAATGTCTATGTTTTTATATAATAAAATAAAAAGAAGATACTTTCTATAATGCCTATTATATAAGGTAGGGCTTAATATACATCTTTTTCTTTATTATTTAGATTTTAAGCTATTAACTACTTTTATTATAAATAAAATCTTATTGTTCTAAGCTAAATTTTTATTAAATGTTTATTATACAACTTATTAAAAGTATAATAGCATAAAAAATTAAGTAAAAAACTAATTGTTTAGAATAGTTACCTATTTAGCCTTAGCGCTAGATTAATTCATAGATCCGATCCAGATCTAGGATAGCGCCACGTGATTCCGGATAATCGATTCGGACCGATTCCCGCCAGCACTAGCACTGTTACACTACCTACTATTCTATCTTTACATTTAAATTGCTCTATAAGCTAGCATTGTAATGAGGTAGGCGCCCTGCCTGCTAAGCCGATACTATACAACTTTCCCCACTGTACTAAAAGGTACGCACGAGAATACTTAAGCTAAGTATTCTCGCATAGTATAATATATATATATAGGTAATGCTAGGGTAAGCACTAGCACTAGCGGTTGTCTCTAGCCTAGCCTAAACCTCTATAAGCGAGAGAAGGCTACGTAGTTGACTGTGCCGACCTTGTTACAAGCATACTGCTAAAGAGCAACATTCTTATGTAATAGTGTTAAAGTAAAATACTAAAAAGAAATTAAATGTAACTAGCTTTTAAAAACTACTTAAAAAGCTAACTAAAACTACTACTTTTAGTAATACTTAGCTAAAGTTAACACTAACATAGAAAAAAACAAAGTAAGAGATAAGTAAAAAAAAAAGTTTTTTTTTTTAAATTAGGCTTATTAAGCTATCTAGAAGGTGTTTAGAGCCTAGAAGAGGTTAGAAGGGCTAGCGTAGAACTAAGCAACGTATAGTCTACCTGTAAGGCCGAGATGGCGCTTACGTGCAACAGGTATATATACTATTCTGCATCTAAAAATTAATGTTAGTTAATTATTTATACCTTTTAGTTATATTAGCAGAGTAGTGTAGAGCTCTATCTTTATATAATAATTAACTAATAATAAGGATAGTTACGCGTTTAACCTACACCTTAGACAGCTTAGCTAGTTTTTAGACTAAAACGTAAGGCAGCCTCTTCTAGCGCTACGTTGTAGCTGCTAGGAGGTCTAGTGTATATAGCTTAGCTAGCGTGGGCCACTAAGCGTTGTTATTTATCCCGCGCCTCTAGGCCGCAGGTGGTCAGCCTCTGGCTAGTAACTAAGACATGCGCATAGCGCCTCTAAGCTGCGGGTAGGTCATGTGACGCCTGGGACATGCGTCTGCTAAGAAGGGGGATAATGTAAGGCTAAGATGGTGCTTATGTGCAACAGGTATATATACTATCCTGCACCTAAAAATTAACGTTAGTTAATTATTTATACCTTTTAGTTGTATTAGCAGAGTGGTGCAGAGCTTTGTCTTTACACTACCCCTGTAAATTAGGCTTTAGTAGAAGCCTACGCCTAGCTATAAGAGTAGTAAAAAGTATAAAAACTAGCTAAAATAATAAAAATCTATTATTAATTTAAAGTAAGTAATATAAGTATACTTAATAAGTTACTAACTAAAGTATTAAATATTATTATACTAAAACTTACTTAAAACTAAGTAAACCTACTGCGTTTTAAACTACTACACTAATATAAAAAGAAAAACAGAGTAGACTATAACTAGCAGTGTAAGAATAATAAAAACTATTACTAAAAAAGTCTATTAAGCTTTGCTTAAGAATTATAGAAAATCTTTTATAGCCTATAATATATTAATAAGACACTATAGTTACTATAAAATACACTACACTTATTTAAAGCCTATTAACTTATTATAGTTACTAATATAGTAAGATCTTAAAAACAAAATACTTAATATATTAAGTACTTTAGTATAATTAAAAAAAAGTAGCTTATAACACTATAAAAAACTATAAATAATAACTTAACTAGTTTCTAACTAAACTTTTAGCCTACTTTAGACTATTATAGACTAAAGTTAACAAGAAGAGCCTAAATAAAATAATAGTAGACTTTAGTAGCGTGCTATTTAATAAAATTAAGTGTAATCTAACATATATTTTATAAAGTAAGCAAGAGATGCTAGCTTAGGTGTAACAATTCTTATAGTATTCTATATCTTACTTTTAAAGCTATATACCTAGAAAGAGCGTTTTAAGTTGTAATTAAAACTAATTATAAACACTTTACACACTATAAAAGATAATATGTACTATATATAAAAAATACTTAACTAAAGATAAAATTTAGTTAAAGTATAAAAATATTTTATAAAATAAAAAAGTTATCTATTTAAAAAAAACTTAAACCTAATATTAGCTTAAACACATTAAAAGTGTTCTAGAAAAGTAGAGAAATATATAGCAAAAGATTAAATTATGCTAGTTTAGGTTAAACTTCTTAAAAAAAAAAAAGTAACTTAATAGATTAAGTATAGCTACTTTTACTTTATTTTTTTCTTACTTAATGTTTTTTTAATAAGAGGTGTTTAATAGCGCTATAAAAATAAAAAAAAATAACATAGCCTATTTAAACCTAAGATTTATTATTTAAACTAAGTAAAGCTGTTCTAGCATAGAATAGCTTACTAGAGTTAAAAAGCAGGTTATTTTAGCCTAGAGAAATTTATTATGTAGAAGAAAGAAACATTCTAGCCTAAAATAGCCTATACTAGTAAGAAAAGAGCAGAGTTTAAGTCTAACAGGACATTCTAGAATTATTAAAATAAATAAGCTATAAAGTAAGTAAGCTAAAGGTAGATTAATTTATTACTACTAAAATAGTTACACTTTAAGTCTAAGAGATATAATCTAAGAGTATTTAACTTTATTAAGAAAAAAAGAAAGTAGCTTAAGCTAAAAAACTTAAAACTACACTACACTATGCATTTTTAACTATTTTTACTATAAAATGCGCTAGATTACACTAGATTGTGCTATTAGAGTCACAGATTAGACATTAAGACCCTCTGTAGGTGAATTCACAACAGTAGAACAACTACTAGGATATTTCTTATTATACCTAGTTGTTACAATCCTTGCTTCGGGAAGCACTCGGGTCTGGGGATATTCCTAGGGGGGAAGTAGGACGGGTGGTAGGGGCCAACTAGTAGGGTGTACAGTCCTACGTACAGGCTATTAGGCTAACAGAGGAGGATAGAGAGACTAGATTATAGTTTGCCCTTAATGCAGCAGTAGAAAGGCTAGGTTAAACAGTCCTTTTAGATAAAGTTAGAGGTATATATAGTGTAAGATATATAAATAGTATTACAGCTTTTTAGAAAGCTAAATGCTACTTAGTCTATGTAAAAAATAAACTAAACATTAAACACACCTCCTAAAAGTTGTTTAATGTTAGGACTATTGTCAGATTAAAGCACTGTTTCTGGGCTTCCTGAGATGAATGATGGGTTTGGATGTGATGTATGGATGATTTAT
>NW_022985203.1:476932-481545 GCF_010093535.1 Lindgomyces ingoldianus
TACAGCAACATACTGTTCGAGCTTATTGCTCGTACTATGTAGCAGCTTTCGTCAAGCGTTCCTCCTGTCTTGACAGTAGGTGCGCAAATCTGACACACCCCCTTAGCTTGGACATGCTTTAAGCTGGTTCCTGATTGCGCAACCTTAGTATGCTTCCAGGGCTTCCATTCTTGCTTCAATCTCTTCCATATCCGCTTCCTGACTGACTATCCTCTCCCTGACGTCAACTAGCTGAATTTGCTGAAGAAAGCTTGGCTATTTGCTAACTAGAAGCGCTTTAGTGAGTCTGTCCGCAAGCATCTTGCTAGAGGGGACATGGACAACCTTAATCGTTTGTTGAGAGACTTCCTGTCGGAGCCAGTGGTTATGGATGTTGACATGTCAGAGCTTAGTTTAAAGTTAAGATATCTCTTTGTTTACTAGTTAGATTGTCTGCTTGTTGTTGCACTAGATTATAATAGTTAAATTAGGCAGCTTAACCTGCAGTTTATTAAGAAGCATTCTTGTAAACATAGCTTTCTTAGCAACTTAGAACAGTGCAAGTAATTCTGCTTTTATTGTTAATGTTGTAACTGTATCTTGTTTATTTACTTGCTATGTAATTTATCTGCTAAATAGTTAAATAACATAGCCCTAAAAGCTCTTCCTATCTAGTATATTGTCTACAAATAACGCATTACTTACTACTATAAGGTAGTCTTCTCCTCCTAATTAGAGTGCGTACGTCTGTGTCGCATGTAGGTACAGGATGACTCAATCAGCTGCATCCTGATGGTTAGATGCGGGATTTGTGAGAAACTGTGCGAGGCGTGATGTGGCAAAGGCAATGTCTAGTCTTGTAGTAACTGCTGCAAAGAGCAGAGATCTAATCTTCTACTAATATTAATTTACCTCTAATAGGGTTGCAAAACTAGATTGCAGCATAAGTTTAATCCCACTTATAGGTGTAACATGCTGCAGGTCCTTTCTGTTAGCTAGCCTAGCTATCTTGTTAATATATAATGCCTATAACAGCTAAATTATTTATTACTGTTAATCTCTAATAATCTTAACTCCTAGGAACTATTATAGGTCCTTGCCTCTTATTAGAGTATACTTCTCTTGTAACTAGTTTACTACACGCTGTGCATCTGCTTTAGAGCCTTTCCTGTACGCAACAATAAGGTTGTCTACATAGAAGAAGACAAATATTCTAGCTTTAGTTATGCAGTAGGGTTTGTGTAGAACAGCTAAGAACCTAAGGCCTTTAAAAGTTGTTATAAAATAGTGTTGCTAGAGTAGAGAAGAAATTTATAGTCTATATAGTGCTTTTTTAAAGCTTTAGTATTATACCTAGTTTCTAATAGCCTCTTAGCATCCGCATGTAGATATTGCAGTTAATTGCTGCATGTATAAACGCGTTAGTTATGTTATATTATTTAAGCTCTAAGTTAAAGCGTGCAGATATTACTATTAGCATTTAAAATAAGCGTTTTGCTAGGGTGGCAGCGTAGGTATCTTATATAGTAATGTTTCTCTATTAATTGCTGTAGACTACTAGTTACACCTTGCATCTTTGTAATCTGTAGTGCTTATTAAGCTTGTAGGTGTACACTTACATACAATCTAGAATCTGCTGTCTAGCTGCCTTAATTAGCTTTGTCTAGACCTCTGTCTAGGATTTTATTGTCTAATAACTGTCTAGGTGCGTTCTTTCTGCTACCTTAAACATCTTATATAAAGGGTGCTCCTTTAGTTGCTTTTAGGTTAATAGCAGAGGTAGCAGCTAGCTTTTATAAGGTGTCTTTCTTTTAAATAGCATCTTTATTAATGCTACTTTATCTAGCGTCTTGCTACTATGCTTTCCTACACTTCTAGATCTTATGCTAGCTATAAAGGCTGTAGCCTATAGTACAGTCTTTAACAACCCTATTTAGCTTAGCTTTAGTGCTGCTCTAGCTATTAACTGCATAAGCAATGCTGCAGGTAGCAGAGTGTTTAAAAGAGACAGATAGTTATCTCTAATCTTTCTTCCTTAATAGTAGCCTAGTAGGTCTACTTTATTAAAATTTAATGTATTATCTGTAGTGTTGTCTTTATAAAATAACTCTATCTTTAGCTAATAACTAGGTGTTAAAAGCTTAATTATTTTAATGTATATAGTAATTTCTTTTACTATGTTATGTATAAGGTTATCTATTAGGTCTTTAGGCTTACTGCTAAAGATTAAGTGTTTGTTAAAAATAACATTATGTGTATAGATTACTTTTGCTAGCAGTAGTATCTATACGCAGTAGATGTTTAATAATTAGTACCTAACTAGATATCTAATCTACGCCTTTAGGTCTAGCCTTTGTAGCCTAGATTTGTTCTAATGCATATTATTAGTTATTATAAATGCTTTACAGCTATAGGCTTTTAAATGTGTAAAGCTTAGCTTTTAAATTAACATAATAACTTTATTATTTAAAGCTGCTTATATAAAGAAGATCTTGTATAGTGTCTTCTAGTTATTAGCATAGTTTAGCGTTTAATTATATAGGTATACGCTGGCTCTAGTAATGTATAGCTATACATCTTATAGTAGGTTAGCATTTAGTTATATAGCCTATAACTTCTTCTTATTTACACCCTCTAAGCGTTTAGCTCCTCTGTTCTAGGCTTGTGTATCTAGTGCTAAAGGCTTAACAGTTATTCTATGTAATGCTAGCTAGCGTTCTACCTCTAGTTTTACTATTATAATCTTGTTGTTAGCTTTAATAACTTTTATAGTAATGTTATAATAGTTTTTTAAAAAGAGGATAAAGATTATAAGAGCTTTAATAATTAATTTAGTAGGCCTATTATCTTTAAAGTAGAGGTCTTACTAGAGGCTAGAATACTTATTAGTAATTAGCATTTAACTCTGCTCTTTTATAATGCTCTGTGCTTTATATACATAGAAATTAATTAACAGTCTCTTGCTAGGTCTGCTGTTGCTAATTTGCAGTGCGCAGTTAATTTATTATTATATCTTAGCTCTGCCACATAAGTTACATTAGACTGTTATGATTCCTTTAATTTGCACCCCCTTAGCTTGCTGTATAAGGTGTTAAAGTGTAGCTAGTCTAGGGTGTTCTAGACGCTTATGCTATAGCTCTGCTAATGCCTTTTATAGACTACATTTAGTTCTTGTGTTAATTGTGTGTGTATAATATAAGCCCTTTTATAGTAGATAGTACTCTAACACCTATTAGCTATAGATCTTTATAAGATCTTTAATTATTATCTTGTCTAAGGCCTTTAAAGTAGTTAGCTCTGCTTATGTGTCCTACTAGATTCCTTTCTGTTGCAGTAGGCAGAACAAGACTAGGTTGCACAGCAGGTCTAGGCACAGTGCAGCGTTATGTAGTATAAGACTGTATGCTTAACTATATGTTCTATGCTTACTTTTTAGGCTTAGTGTAATTAATCTGTAGCTTTAAATCTATATGTAAAAGTTTCTAGACTAGATAAAGTCTTCTAGTGTTAGTAAACAATAGTTGTAGATCTAATTAAGATTATTTATAATGTAGCATGTTAAGCCTAAGTTAAGGATAAATAATTCTCTTAGTAGATATTTATTCTAGTTTAAATTAACTATAGCTGGCAATGCAGCTGCCTTAACTTTTAATACTTTCTAGCCTTTAAGTTAGTCTTCTTGTATCTCTAGCGTAGGTGTATATAAACTTTTTAGGATTAGTATCTTTAAATTATGTCTACGCTGCCCTCTTAGTAGGCCTTAAAATTCTAAGTTGTACTTATGCTTTAATGCTATAAGCTTTTTAACTCTCTTATTTAGCATCTACTAGTCTAGTGCTCTGTCTAGATAGACATAGAAGCAGTTATTTAGTGCATAGATATGTCTGCATGCAGGACATTTAGTGCCTCCTGTTTTAGCAGGTTTTTAGCTTAAAAATAACTTCCTGTTATTTTCTTAATAATGTTAATGTTAAAGTCTACTCTATTTTCTTAACATTGCAACTTCTGCACTACAGGCGTCTCTGTTTATGCCCTAGGTGGTCTTCCTACTTTTAGTAAGGTATAACAAGTTATCTATTATAAAGGCAGCTTTATGCTTTCCTATATATATTAGATAATTTAACATTATATGTTCTTAGAAGCGCTTTATTATTTTTTTTTAATTTATGTCTAGTGCAAACTGTCTGCTTTCCTAAAAGGTTGTAGACTAATAAGAGGCGACTTTATTTATAGCAGTTAGAAAGTCCTTTGCTACAGCATTAAACTGCGTTGTTTCTAGAACATTTTGTGTCTCTGCTTCTGTGGCAGCGTAGTTATACTCCGCTAGCCATAGGTCCTATATGCTCGCGTTTCTTAGCAGCTTTAGGGATGCATTATATTAGTTGCGCGCGCGTTCTTGTTTAAATTAGTTGTTAACACCTACTGTGGCTTTAAGGTTTGTAATCTACTGTCTAAGTAGTTGATCTGGGGAACAGCATGTACGCTGCAGATGCAGGCTAACTGTTAACTAGATAAAGACAATAATCTATTAGAGGCTTAATTACTCTCTTTTATAATTATGTCTATTACTCTTGTACTTGTTAGCCTTAATCTTGTAGTATTTAATAGCTTCTTTAAAGGCTCTAACACTGCTT
>NW_022985203.1:482040-484115 GCF_010093535.1 Lindgomyces ingoldianus
GTCAAGCGTTCCTCCTGTCTTGACAGTAGGTGCGCAAATCTGACAACTATATATATATGCTAGGGCGCTAAGAGGAGTTAGCAGGAGCTTAGAGAAGCCTACTAAGAGGGGCTCCTATAAGCTCCCTCTAGCTCCCTAGGCTTGTCTTCCTATTAGACAACGCATTCCTCCATGACCTTAGGCAGCTGTGCTGCCTCTGTGTCCTCTAACTGGTCTCTAAGCGAGCCCTGCCCCGACCTGGCTAGATTGTGGAGCACTGCTGGTGGAGTTATGCTAGTCTAACTGTAGACTGTAACACGCTGCCCCTTCTTCCTAGCAGCGTCCTTGCCGCTCTGCTTACACAACTATGTTAGTAAGAGTTTATTTATAAGGTGTGCGTTCTTTTACTAAAAAGCGTCCTTAACATCTATTTTTTTTATACTAAATAGCTTGCTAGTTCTATTTATTTTATTATTCTTATATTACTCTTTGTTTTAATCCTTTTTAGTAGATAAAGATAAAGCCCTGTAGCGCTTACTAGTCTTTAAAGTTATCTTATGTGTTAACTTTGTCTTTAAATAAATGCGTTAAGTATGTAAAAAAGTATAGTAAGTGCAACACCTTTATCTCTAACGCTGTGTAGGATTGTTTAGAGAAAGAGAAAGAAGCACTTTTTTAAAAGGCTAAGGCCTTACAGGCCTAAGATTACACACTGCAGGACAAGTAGTAGGCTTAGGTCTAGAAAAAACTTTATTTACAAGAGAAAATGTTAGAGGCAATAAATAAGAAGTATTTTAGACAGAATTATATCTAAAAGTTGTTAGACCTATTAGAGGCTTATTACGCAAAGTACTTAAAAGGGGACTTTTTCTTCTTAGATAAGATAAAAGCTTTTAAAGCTAAAGTAAAGGGCTATTTCCTTTTTTAACTATTATTAGCTAGGACTTGTCTCTAAAGGCTGCTACTATCTAGTAATAATGTAGCTGTTCCTTTTAATATAGGTGCTTTATTGCCTAGCTAGTTTTTTTTAGATAAGCCTAAAAGTATTTTTATACTAGCAGCTGCGCGTTCTTTAGATTCTTAGCTAGTTTCTATATATTTTTACTAGTAAGCTACTCTTTTTATTTTACTAAAAATTCTTTTTAGTTTTTTTAATTACTAATAATATGCTTAACTTTGTATTCTGTTTCTTTATCTTCTTATTTCTATGTAAATAGAGGAATTTCTTTAAGTGCTTTTTCTAATCTAGAGATATAGAACTATAGATGTATTTTTATATATAAAGAAAGCTTAAGCTTGTAGTTATCTTATTAAGTTTAAAAGACTTTATATAGTCTTATTCTTTTTTTTACTAGCTTCCTAGAAGGTCTAGGTACCTTAAGGTTTTTTGTGTTAAGGTATACATAGTCTTCTAAGTAGATTTCTAGTCTTAGTTATTATAATTTATTTACATACTTCTTTATTATTTCTCTGCTAGACCTTGCTTCTATAGCTAACTTTTTATAGATTTAACATAGGTCTGTTAGTCTGTCTACTAATTCTTATAGGTCTGCAGGTTAGTTTCCTTATAGCTTAAAGTAAAGGTTGTATCTAAAATTAGCTTTATATAGTGTTTCTTTTATTATAGCTAATTCTACACTGTTAATAGCTAGCTACGCTATTAAGAGCTATATTAGCTAATTATCTTAAGTATAAAAAGCATACTTTTTTAAATATTTTTCTACTTCTGTGTTTATTTATTTAGTCTGCCTGTCTATTTATAAGTAATAGGCTGTTAATAGTTTATATGTTATACTAAGGTGCTACATTGCTGCTTTCTAGAAGCTGCTAGTAAATAGTTTATCTTAGTTAAAAATAATAATTTTTAGACATTTATGTACTAATATTATATTTTATTTTAGTTTGTAAATAAATTCTTTAGCTATTATTATTTTTTTTAAGGGCTAAGTGTAGAGGTACTTAGTAGTCTTATCTTAGGCTACTGCTATTATGTTACACATTCTTTCTGTCTTTAGTTCCTTAGATAGAGGTAATTTTGTAATAAAGTTTATTATTAGCAGAGCTTGCTCTGCTTATTATATTCGGGTTTGCAGAAC
>NW_022985203.1:484155-538012 GCF_010093535.1 Lindgomyces ingoldianus
GCTCCAGCATGCGTTGTGTAAAACATGTTTAAATTATAGTTAGTTGCGTCTGTTCCACCTCTCTAGCCACATCGGTGTGTCGGGGATTGGCATCAGCCACATTGGTGTGTTGGGATTGGCATCAGCCGCATCAGTGTGTTTGTCAGATATGCGCACCTACTGTCAAGACAGGAGGAACGCTGGACGAAAGCTGCTACATAGTACAAGCAATAAGCTCGAACAGTATGTTGCTGCAAATTGCAGCATGTTGCAGCATTTTGCAACAAATTGCAGCATGTTGCAGCAAATTGCAGCATTTTGCAACATTTTGCAGCATGTTGCAGCATTTTGCAACAAATTGCAGCATTTTGCAACAAATTGCAGCATGTTGCAGCAAATTGCAGCATGTTGCAGTAAATTGCAGCATGTTGCAAGCTGGTCGCGCATAGGGCTAGTGCGCGAGGGACTCGGACCGGAAAAACAAAAGCCGAGCAACACAAGCAGAGCAGAAAAAGAATCAAATAATTAATACAATCAATCATCATCCCATACATTATATCTAAACCCATTATTCATCTTAGAAAGCCTAGAAACAGTGTTTTAATCTAACAGTGTTAGAGATTAGCAGTTGCTTACACACCTAAGTTGCTTACTTTTGCTAAGACCACACCACAATAAACTTTATTATAGCCTATAACAACCTGCTCTAGCACTATAGAGTAGAGTACAGCTTAGAATATTATTTAGATACTACTTCTACTTCTTGCTTACACGTTTACACGTTATGCCTAGTCTAATTGCACTGTCTGCAGCGCCTTTAGGATTACTTACCTACTTTAGCTTACACTTGCTTCTTTACCTTCTTCCTGTCACTGCGCGCTTTAACCTCCTTTAGAGCTGTTAAGCGCAGGCCTTTCTAAATGTAGCTGCCTTATTAGCTGCTTAAAGCTTAGTAATTTTCTATTACGCTAACACTAGCTTATGTATAGTTATTACTGCCCTTTTTAAGACTTTTTTTCTAGAGACATTACCCCTCTATAACCCTCTTTATACGTAGAGCTACTTGTAACACAACTAATATCTACTAGAGATTGCTGCCTGCTGCTGTAATCTACTATAGTTTACTGCAATTTGCTATAGTTTGCTGTAATTTACTGTAGTTTGCTGCAATTTGCTGTAGTTTGCTGCAATTTGCTGTAGTTTGCTGCAATTTGCTGTAATTTACTATAATTTGCTGTAGTTTACTTTATGCATCTCTTAACACTAGTAGGCAATCTCTTACTAACACCTCTAGGCATTAGCCTATTATATTTAAATAGTAGTTAAAGAAGCTAAACTAGCAGTTGTGTAAGCAAAACAGCTTATTAAGGTATTACATGTACTACATTAATCTTTGCAGCGATAGAGAGGCAGAGGCAGAGGCAAAGGCAGTGCTAGAGCTCCCTAGCACTCTAAGAAATTCCTGCAGAGGCAATAAAATACACAAGCTAAGGCTCTACAACTAGAGCTTTAATGCTAAAATAATTAAATTAAAGATATTAGGTAGCAGTATTAGGCATAGTGTGGTAGTATTAGGTGGTAAAAGGAACAGGTGCAACATGTAACAAGGTAGGCACAGTTAACTATGTAGCCTTCTCTTACTTATAGAGGTTTAGGCTAGACTAGAGACAACTGCTAGTGCTAGTGCTAGCCCTAGCATTATCTATATATATATTATACTATGCAAGAATACTTAGCTTAAGTATTCCTGTACGTACCTTTTAGTATAGTAGAGAAAGTTGCATAGTATTAGCTTAGCAGGCAGGGCGTCTACCTTATTACACAACGCTAGAGACTGCAAGGTGCAAAGGGGAGGATGTAAGAGGTATTAAGCAGGAAACACAGGTTATAGAAAGGGAATGCAGGATAGGGGGGTAACAAGAGAGAGTAAACCTTAGGGTTAGAGGCAGAGGTACAGAGGCCAAGGAGCCTATATACCCTGTGCTAAGCCCTTAGGGTACTTAGAGGTTAGATAGCTGTAACATAACTATAATAAAGAAAGACTATTATAAGAGCAAGAACATGTTAAGAGCTAGAGCTAGCTATTATTTACATTTTTAGCTATATTAGTGTGTTAGTAATTAGTTACATGCTATAGTTAAATGTTGTTATTATATATCTATTACCTGTCTAATACTACTTTGCTAAGCATTATGCTGTAACTATTCTTTAACCTAGACAACCTACTTTAATGCGCTAACTATTACTGTTGCGTAAGAAGAGCACAGGGACCTTACGTCGCGCACATAGGCTTAGTGTCGCGCCTGTGTTTTAGACAAGCAGCCTAAGACACTTAGCGCCTAAGCTCTCTATAAGCCTTTTATAGTTAATAGACTTGCTTCTTATTGCTCTCTAATTAGCAGTTGTGACAATTACTCTAAGCAAGCTTTGCTTTTACAGATCATTTATGAACTGTTGTAGTATTTTAATTATTATTTATAGTAGTTTAGGCGCTTTAATTAATTGCAAGTATCTATAGGCCTTATGCCTTTATAGGTTATTCTTATTACAAATGTTATATTCTTTAAGTACTTTAGTGCACAACTGCTTAATTTTTAGTACCTGTTATAGTATTACAGCCCTTAGCTTTTTCTAGAGGGTGCCTATTCTAGAGTGTCTAAATATTAGAGATTTATAGTATTTATAAATTAGGTTCTTCTATCCTTGCTTACTAGCTGTAAGTGTGCAGAGTTCTTTTATAAGTCTAGGTCTATTATAGATCTATTCTTTATTAGTTTCTTTAAAAAGTGTAAATTCTTTAGTTCCTTTCTTTTCTTTATTAAAGTAGTCTAGTCTTTAGCTAAGGGTGTTAGCCTACTAGTTTTGTGCTCTAGGTATGTGCTTAATAATATAGTTAAACTATGTAAGTTTTATTACTTATTTTATATGCATTAGTAACAGTTTTTTTACTATTAAGAACATAACTAAGTTTGTGTAGTTAGTTATAATGTTAAATAGTTTTACTATTCTATGTAGTTTTATAGACTAAACTCTTACTGTGTTAAGTATAGCCTTTAGTTCTTTGTTAGGTATACTATAGCTAGCTTTAGGTCCTAAGAACTTAGCAGAGTAGTACGCAACTAGGTGCCACTTCCTGTCTTCCTGTTTTTAATACAACGCAGCTCCGCTAGCTTCTAGGGATGCGTCTGTGTGGATCTTAGTGTCTAGTTGTAGGTTGTATATTCTTAGTACTAGTTTGTCTGTTATAGCTTGTTTTAAGGCTATAAATGCTTTATTTATTTATAAGGTCTAAATAAACTTTGCTATTATTTGCTTCTTAGTTATAGTGTTTATTAATAGTATAGTAATTTTTAAATAGTCTCTAATTATTTATCTTATGTAGCTTAATAGCCCTAGGAATCTCTTTACTTTCTTAACTATTATAGGTTTTAGCTACTTAAGTACTTTTTATACTTTAGCTAAATTAATCTTTATTTCTTCTTTATTAATTATAAATTCTAAGTATTCTGTCTTAGTGACATAGAATTTGCATTTAGAGAGTTATAGGTAGAGTCTGTACTTTCTAAGCTGTTCTAGAACTTTTTATACCTTCTGTACGTAGTCTTCTAGGGTATCTTTTAAATAGATAAGGACGTTATCTAAATACACTAAAGTAAAGACATTAAGATATAGGTTAAGAGCTATATTAATAATTTATTAGAATGTTACTAGGGCATTTATTAGGCTAAACAGCATTACTAATAGTTTATAAAGTCTTTATAGGGTTCTAAACACTGTAAGCTATTTATCTTTTTTTTTTATCCTTATTTTATTAAATCTGTTTTGTATGTTAAACTTTATAAAGTACTAGGTTCCTTTTAATTAATTTATAATGTCTTATATAATTAGTAGAGGAAACTAGTCTTAGACTATATTATTATTTAGAGTTTTATAGTCTTAACAGACTTAGATTTTTTTTTTCTTTTTTATAAAAACTACTGCTAAAGCTACTAGGCTATAGCTTTCTTAGATGTGGCCTTATGCTAGCATCCTATTAATGTATTCTTGTAAGGCCTTTTTCTATGCTTTAGTTAGGGGGCAAAGCCTATGCGTTTTTAGGTTGTAATTTTTTATTAAGTTAATAGCATAATTTTAGGGCTAGTGTAGTAGTAGTTCTCTAGGGTCCTCTAGAGTTTTAAACATATCCTTATAGTCTTTGTATTTAGGTAAGATGCAACTTTTTTCTTAGATTTAGATAACACTAATCTATTTTACATTTTTATCTTTTTTAATTTTTTTATAAGAGACTTTTTTAAGCTTTTTTTTTATTATTTTTATTACTTAGGCTTTTAGCTTCTAGTAAGGGAATTTCTAGAGTTTCCTCTTTTTAGAGTAGTAACTGCTACTCTGTTTTGCTTGTTTATAGACTAGGCATCTATTGTTATGGCATGCTGACTAGGTTATGTGTGCATAGTTGTTAGGAGTTTCTATAGTTATAGTTTTCTAGTTAATTGCAGAGTTATGTGTTCTAAGCTAGTTATAGCCTAGGATTACATTATATTTGCCTTTTAGCTTAAGTATGTTTATAGACTTCTAATCTTTTATATTAAAGGTTTTAAAGTTTTTTTTATAAGTTTCTAGGTTAATCTATTCTCTGCTATACTTAATTAATAATGTGTTAGTAAGGGTTACCTTAAATAGGTTTTTTTTTATGCAGAATAGTATACTTTATTTATCTACCTAATCCTTATTTATTGCAGTGAAGGTACATCTGCTGTCTACTAGGGCTAGCCTAGGCCATCCTTTGTATGTGAAGGTGGTTGTTAGGCTGTGTTCTGCCCCTTGTTCTACTATAATTACTGCTAATATGTTATGTTTAACTTTTTTATTAAAAAGGGGATAAAAGTTAATGTCTTATAAGTTATTATTAAATTTATTTTTTCTTTTTTTATAGATTTAATGTTCTTAGTTATAGCAGTTAGCTGCTTTACATTTATAATCTTTAACTAAGTAATGTGTTGTTAGATAGTTTTCTTTTCTTACTACTTTTTACTAAAAGTAGTAGAACTTGTAGTTGTCTTATTCTTTACACGCTGCCTATTCTTCCTGCTTGTGTAGGGAAGCTGTTTAGCAGGTGTAATAATTTATAGTTTTATAGGCTAAGGCTGTTTCTTACTATAGGCATCTATTATAGTTCTTCTTTTATGTAGGCTACTAGCCTGTTCTATGCTTATTGTTCTAATGCTTAATGCAATACTGTTGCGTGCATTAGTACTAGAGGTATAGACAATTATTAGGCTTGTGTAATGTGTTAAGGGGACTTTCTTAGGTCTACTGTAGGTATTCCTTTGTTTGTACTAGCTGTACAGGGTGATTTTTCTATTAGCAACTGTTAGTGCTATAGGTGCTGCTTCTGCAAAGAACACATTGTCTGTAGTTCTGTTGTATTACAAGAGCTTTTCTAGAGATTGCTAGGCTTAGGAGTAGTGTCTTAGGTTTCTTAGGCGCTAGTTATAGTACTTTAAACTTAGCAGGTTTACTTAGCTATTCTAGCTTTTAATCTCTAATCTTAGTAAAGAATTACTATTACTTTTTTTTATTTATAATGTTATATTTAACTTTAGCTATTCTTTGTATAATGTTAAACATTAAGTAGTTGTTGCTAATGTTTATTTAATAAAGTAAGACTATATAATTGCTTAGGTAGTTATGTTATAACCTGCACTTCTAGCACTTGCATCTTTAAAACTGTTAGAAAAGCTCTTTTGCTAAAGTGCTAGAGGTCTAGTCTTAAAGAGGGAACTGTTTTTCTTTTTTATAAACATTTATAATGTATTCTTAAATTTAAGCCTCTTCTTTGTATTTTTTAAGGATTATAAGGTTCTGTAACACTATATTAAGGCTACTAAAATTTTAAATAACTACTTTTTAGTACACTTTAGAATAGTTATTTAAAGAATAGTTACTTTTACATTACTAGCAGAGTTTATTATTTAATCTTTTTAATATTTCTTTATTTATAAGGCTGTATTTAGCAGTAATAGCTTTTATTGTTGCAGTAGTATTTTTATTCTCCCCCTTCTAGAAGTCTAGGTAGTTTTAGCAGAAATGTCCTACTTTTCTATAGTTTAGGCAGGCCTTGTCCTCTAACTACTTTTATTGTTTCTTTGTTAAAGGCAGCCTATTACGTCTTAGAACTTAGTTTTTTTTTAAAAGAAGGCTTTATGTATACTTTATATAACTAAGGTCTATTAGCTTTTTATTATATTATAAAAGCTTTTTTTTTTAGGGACAAATTCTAGCTTCTAGAAAGTTTCTTTTAATTTCTTTTCTTTTTTACATTCCTTATAATAATTATTATAAGTTGTTGCTTTCTTAATGTAGTCTTTAAAAGTAGTTAGCTAGTCTATGTGCATAAACTTATCTTTTACTTTGTTATTTAGTCTGTTATAAAACATGCAGCATAGGGCTTTCTAGTTGTTCTATCTACATATGGCTATTTGCTCCCTAAAGCGTGCTGCATAGTTTTAGACTAGTCTGCTGCCCTATTTTATGTTGTCTAGTCTGTTAGCTGCAATCCTTTTTTTGTCTAAGGTCTTATAGATAGCTAATAGGGCTGCCTTAAAACTTTTAACGCTACTAAATACTTTCTTAGTTTTAGAGTTAAGTAGTGCGCTATTAGCTCTAAAATCTATTTAATTATTAGCATAAGGTTAGAACTAGATTATAGGGGGGCCTTCTAAGTGTAATCCTATCTAGAAGATTATTTCTATGTTAGTCTAAAATGCTTCTTTATTATATTACATATAAAGGTGGCATTTAGTAAAAAATAGTTAAAGGTCTTTTAATAATCTTTTAAAAGGCTTTAAAAAGGCTAGTCTTAAAGCCTTTTTAGCTGCAACACTTACTTTATCTATTAAGATATTTTAAACTTTTGCTAGTTCTACTTATAGTTTGTGTATCTAATAGGCTTAGGTAGTAGCCTTATAGAGGTTAATAAGAGGTAGGGGGCTTTATAAGTTTATAGTTTTTTAGTAAAAGTTAGTAATTTTTTACTTAAGCTTTCTAAGCTTACTAACTTTATTACTAATCTGCTAAAGTTTTTTAATATTGTTCTAGATTAAGTTAATCTATTCTGCTAGAACAGCTTTGCTCTAGGTTAGAACTTCTATAGATCCTAATAGCGCAGCATAGGCTATGTTAGAATTTAAGTTATGTTATAAAGTTACTATACTTTTTAAAAAAGGTAGTGTTTAATGTTATAATCTTTACTTTAGGAAGCACTTAGGTCTAGGGATATTCCTAGGGGGGAAGTAGGACAGGTGGTAGGGGCCAACCAGTAGGGTGTACAGTCCTACGTACAGGCTATTAGGCTAATAGAGGAGGATAGAGAGACTAGATTGTGGTTTGCCCTTAATACAGCAGTAGGGAGGCTAGGTTAAACAGTCCTTTTAGACAAAGTTAGAGGTATATATAGTGCAAGATATATAAATAGTATTATAGCTTTTTAGAAAGCTAAATGCTACTTAGTCTATATAAAGAATAAACTAAACATTAAACACACCTTTTAAAGGTTGTTTAATGTTAGGACTATATACATGTGCTGGGGCGCTAAGAGGAGTTAGCAGGAGCTTAGGGGAGCCTACTAAGAGGGGCTCCTATGAGCTCCCTCTAGCTCCCTGGGCTCGTCTTCCTATTAGACGACGCATTCCTCCATGACCTCGGGCAGCCGTGCTGCCTCCGTGTCCTCCGACTGGTCTCTAAGCGAGCCCTGCCCCGACCTGGCTAGATTGTGGAGCACTGCTGGTGGAGTTACGCTGGTCCAACCGTAGACTGTAACACTAGTTAGCTACCTTTTTTTAGCTAAAGTTTAATCCTAACTAGCTTTATTTTTAATATTATTAGCCTTATTATGCTTTTTAAAGACGCAATAGGTTATATTAGCAGCTTTAGTAGCATTAACATAATAATATTGCTTAGCTTTAGTAACATAGACACTTTTAACACTATATTTCTTCTATTATTCTAGTTAGCGCTAGAATAGTTAAAAATAGCGCACACTTATCTTTTTAGATAAAGTTATTATAGCTTTATTCTTATTAAATGTAAAGATAGAATGGTAGGTAGCATAGATAGCACTAAGAGCAAGCTTTTAGAGAAAGATAGAAGTGTATTGTAAGAGAGACAAATTGCTGCTAAGCCTTACTTGTTAGGATTTATGCTTATATACAAAGCACAGGTCATGTAACCTCTAAACAGGTTAGGGGAGGCTATACTAGCCTGTTCTAGGACATCTAGCCTTACATTATCCCCTCTTATAGTAGTCCTATAACTTAGAGGATAGAATAAATAATAATAGGCCTAAGTAGCATAGTAAGCGCTAAAGTTAGTTAAGTAACTACACTATTTACTACCTGTCTTATACAAAGTCCTTACTAAAGTAAGCTTTAAAATTAATATAGTAAAAGCTACTACCTTTATAATATACACTTAATAAAAGAACACTATACTTAGCTATATTAGTGTTTATAAAGTAGATAAGCTTATTTAAAATTATAAAAATAAAAAAGCTTTATTAGTTAATTAAAAAAAAGCTGCTTTTACTAGGCTATGCTAGTATAATACTAGCTTATTTTTTAAAAAAAGATTTAGATAAGCTGCTACTACACTATAATAGTGTTAACTACTATATTAAGCTAACTACTAAGAACATGCTAATATTAAGCTTACTATATAGTATATTACTTAAGTAGCTAGAGCTTATAAGGTTCTACTTTAATAACTACCTTTAGTAAAGTGTTATTACTTATAGTAACATATTATACACCTTACTTATCTTATTTACTAAGAAGCTTAAAAGAGCGTAGTGTTTCTATATTAACTACTATAAGCTTAATATAATTATAAAAAAACACTTACTTTATTCTACTAATCTAGAAAACTTTAACTTACTTTACTTATACTAAAGTATTTACTAAGCTTAATATTTAATAAGCTTTTTATTATATTTACTTAAATAAAAAAGCTAAGAATTTAACTACTTTCTGCATACGCTATAGTAACTATAAGTACTATGTACTGCTATTTAGTCTTTATAACAGCCCTACAACCTTCTAGCGCTATATTAATAAGGTGCTGCATAGCCTACTTAATAACTTCTATATAGCATATTTAGATAATATTCTTATCTATTTAAAAGACCTACTAAAGTATAAGAAGCACATTACGCAAGTGCTTAAGCAACTTTATAAGGCTAGCCTATAAGTAAACATTAAGAAAAGTAAGTTTACTATAACTAAGATAAAGTTTCTAGGCCTAATTATTAGCATAAAGGGTATATAAAAAGACTTTAAGAAGGTTACTACTATACATAACTAGCTAGTCCTAATGTTAGTTAAGAGCCTATAGTTCTTCTTAAGCTTCTATAACTTTTATTAAGCCTTTTTTAAAAACTATAGGCGCATTATTTAGCTGCTTACTAAGCTGTTTAAAAAAAGTATATAGTGCACCTTTAGTAAGTGTAAGCTAGCAGCTTTTTAGTAAGCTAAAAATCTTATATTATCTAATAATGTCCTAGCTTACTACTTACTCTACTGCTAGACGTGTATAAAAATAGATGTAAGTAATAAAGTTATTACTAGTGTACTCTTATAGCTACAGGACAACAGCCTCTAGCAACTAGTAGTGTTCTACTTAAAGACTATAAGCAAACTATAGATAAACTATAATATATATAATAAAAAATGCTTATAGTTATCTATAGCCTTAAAAAGTAAAAATTATAGCTTATTAGCTTTTAAACACTTTAGCTATTTAGCACCCTTACTAACTATTAAGCGCTTAAGTACTTCTTAACTAAGTAAGAACTTACTTTAAAGTAAATACACTAGGCTATAATAGTAGCTAATTTTAATATAACTCTTTTCTACTACTTTAAAACTACTAATATAGTAGCTAACACGCTATTGCGTAAGCAAGAAAAGCTAAAAACTTTATAAAAAATAATGTAGCTTAATATTAGCATAGTTTAGGCTACTAATAACTACCTAGCTTTGCTTACTACATAGAGCTTATAGAGTAGTATGCTTAAAGTTGCATCTTTAGACACTTTTATAAGCTTTTTACTTATTAATAATTTATATATAGTTATTAATTATATTCTTAAAGCTAACTAAAGCTATAGTAGTATATAGGCTTTATAAGAGAAAGCATTAGCTAGTAGCGCTACTTAGTAGCTAAATAAGCAAAGGCTACTTTTATACTAAGGCTAACTAGTTGTCCCTGCTGTTTATTTCCTCTACACATACCTAATCTAAGCTGTCTACACAGCGCAGACTACTACGCACTTAGGTAAAAAAAAGATAACTAAACTACTTTAAAACTATTACTATTAGCTAGGTATAAAGAAAAAATATTAATACTTATATTACTACTTATAAGGCTTACTAATAAAGCTATATTTTTTAAGATTAAACTTTAGAACTACTTAAGTTACTACTTATACTTAATTAAGTATAGTAAGACATTTTAATAAATTTTAAGTTATTTTTACTTAACGTACTTTATAGGCGAGTTGCTCACACACCTGAGTCGCTTACTTTTGCTAAGACCCTACCCTAACAAACTCTATTATAGCCTATAACAACCTGCTCTAGCACTATATAGTACAGTACAGCCTAGAATATTATTTAGATACTACTTCTGCTTTTTACTTACACATTTGCGTATTATGCCTAGTCTAATTGCACTGTCTGCAGCGCCTTTAGAATAGCTTACTTACTTTAGCTTACACCTGCTTCTTTACTTTCTTCTTATTACTATGCGCTTTAAACTTCTTTAAAGCTATTAAGTGTAGGCTTTTTAAAATTACTAAAGTTTTTTTTTGCCTTAATCTGCTTTTTTTTATATAATTTATATTATGTAGTAGCCTTATTAGCTGCTTAAAGCTTAGTAATTTTTTATTACACTAACACTAGCTTATATGTAATTATTACTGCCCTTTTTAAAACCTTTTTAAACACTTTAACTATAAAAGTTAGTAAACTATTTATATGCTTTTAAATTTTTATCTTTATAAGTATTAATTATAACCTAAGTTCTAAAGTATTACTTAGGGTTTATAACTACTAAAGCTTATTATATATAAGTAGTAGTAGTAATAGAGTGCGCAACTTTATATTAAGGCCTATTATAACTTATTATAGGTTAAAAGAAACTAATCTAGCGCTTTAAAACTCTTTTTAAATATTACTAAAAGTAATTATAGTATTATAAGCTACTTTAAAGCATAGCAGAAACTTTATTTTTATAATATAAGTAATTTAGTTATGTATAAAGTTTTTAGCTTAGCACTTATATACTTTTTTTTTAAAAAGTAAAACAACCTACATTAAGTAGCTATAAAAAGTGTAATAAGTAAAAAAGTATATAAATAGTAATAATTTTATTATCTTTATAGTATTACTAAAAATAAAGTAAGTTATAGCTTTTATAGCTATTAATAACTAGTAAATAGTAGCTACTAATAGTACACTTTTTTATATGCATGTTAAAGTGCTTTAACTAGTCTAGACTAAGCTAATTAGTAGTCTAGCTACGCTTAAAAATTATAATAACTTAATTCTAAAGTAAATTTTTTTTATACTAGTTTAAAAAGTAGTTGCTACTCTAAAAAATAATAAAAAGTAGAATAGCCTACTTTTTAGTATTAATGCCCTAGATAGCTGTTGTCTACTCCTAGTTACCTAGCTAGACTACTTTTAGCTGTTCTTATCTCTTTAAACTTATAACAACTACTCTAGTAGATATTTAGCCTATTATAAACTTTATCTTATTAAAGTTATATGTGTTGTTATTTTAGATACTATACTTAGCTTTAATATTCTTTATAAGGTTAAACTAGCCTTAAATTACTATAAGATTTTTATAAAAAGCTTTTTTATAGTTATACTTACACTTAAACTTTACTTTAAGCTTTAAGTAACACTTAATAAACATATTAAGCTAGTTTATGCTAATATAGCTTATATTATGCTTAGTGTGTAAAGAATTAGCTATATTAGCTACAGCTACTAGCTAGGGGGGAAATTCTTATGCATCTAGCTTAAGTATGTGCTAAATAATTACTTACTTTTTATTATTATCTAGCTTTTATAAGTTAGCTATATAATTAGCTTAAGAAGGTTATTTAGCGCGTTAGTTACTTATTATTTTTTAAAAGACTTTATAAATAGCTGTAGTATGTTAGTTAAAAAGTGTTATGTTTTATTTAAAAGCCTAAAGTGTAAGCTACATCTAACATTCTTTTAACATGTTTAAGTAGTGTTGTTAGAAATGCATTAGTGTAAAAAAAGTAGTGTAGTAGGGTCTTAGTAAAAGTAAGCAACTTAGGTGTGTAAGCAACTTGCCTATAAAGTACGTTAATAAGAAAAAGTATAATTACGCTTTTATTATAGTAAACTGCCTAAGTAAGCGCTGCTTTTTACTGCTCTACTATAAAACTACTATAGCTAAGCAAGCTGCTAATATGTACTACTGCTATATCTAGTGTGTTTTTAGCCTTTTATAATTTATTATTTTTAATTAAAGCTTTTAGTTTATCTTAGCATTTATAAATAAGCTATACTAACTTATAAGAATTAAGTAAAAGCTTTTAATAGCCTACTACTTTTAAATAGATAGTAATATAGAGATTATAAACTAGTACTTTAACTAGCGCCTATAACCTTTTATTAACTACTATTAAGATAATTAGTTAGACCTACTACTATGTATAAACTAGGCTTAGGCTATTCTTCTGCACAAGACTACTAGCCTATTACTATTTAAGATTAAGTTTAGCTACAAACCTGTCTACTACTAGAACTAAAAAAAGTGTACATAAAAGTCTTCTACTATTTATAAGCATATGTCCTATAAAAAAGCATAGAGCTATATAAAAGCCTAACATAACGCTATAAAGTAAGTAATAAAGATAGCTTAAAAAAGTATTACTTAAGCGTAGCAGTAGTAAGTGTAGTAGGTAAATAAAAAGTGCTATAAGCTTAATTTTATAGTAAGAGACTAAGTCTATGTTACACTTAAGGGCTTTATAACTAGCTAACCTAGCTTAAAGCTTAACTAGCAGATGTATAGCCCTTACTTTATTATTAAGATAAGGGGTTACTTTTATTACCTTAAGCTACTGCTGTACATGCGCACGCACAACATCTTCTACGCTAACTGCCTACAGAAAGCTGCATTAGACTTACTACTAGGCTAAATTAAGCCTAAAAAGAAACTGTCGCGTATACTAAGAGCCTTGGCTGGGGCTCAGAGCCTGGGACTGGGGCTTGGAGCCTGGGACTGGGGGCTCAGAGCCTGGGACGCAGCTCGGGATCTGGAGATATTATGTTCCGAAGCTCGGTGTATATAAGGAGAGCCTTCAGCTCTCTTAGATAGCAGAGTCACTTCATCCGATCTTCTGAACAGCTACTGCCAGGCTATTTTATCCTCCACAGAAACTAATTAAGGTTAACAGTAACTCTAAATAGCTAGTAAAAAAATACTTAATAGCTATATTTACTAAAGGCGCCTATAATATAAAGCTTTCTAGACTACTTACAACTCTAACTTAACATAGTACAACACCTAAGGCTTTATAGAAGCACTTTATAAAGTTAAAGACTATTACTAAGCCTACTTAAAGCAACCTAGACTACTAGCTTAGTTAGAAGCATAGCTGCAAGCATATAAAAACAGGTAGTATATATAGGTAATAGATAAAGATAATAAGGTAGTAAGTAAAAGCCTAGTTATAAAAATAAAAGTAAAAAAGTAGTTATATAAAACTTAAAAATAAGCCTCTCTTAGAGGGGGGTAATGTAATAGCTGCTATAAGCAGAGCTAGCTGCAGGTTACATAACTACAAGGCGGCCTTGCAAGGCGCTAGCCTATAGAGGCCTAGCGCCTCCACAGTCACCTCCTTACGCCTACGCGCCTTGTATCTACCTTTCTTCTCCATCCTAGTGTAGATGAAATAGAGCTGACATACTCTATTAATACTCTGCAATGCAAGAGCCTAAGCCTGTCCTCACAACTATTAACACTGTAAAATCTGCTATAATAAAGGAAACTCTATATAAAGCTAATTTTAGCTATTACCTTTATTATATACTTTATAGAAATTAACTTATAGACTTACTAAAATCTATTAACTGCCTAATAAATTTATAAAAAATATACTAGAAATTAGTAATTAAAGCTAAATCTAGTTAAAAAATAATAAAATAGTATATAAATTAGGCATAAGAACTAGAACTAGAGATCTACTCTAGAGACTACATATACCTTAAAACTTAGAACTTTAAGATACTCTAACTCTCTTAGAAGCTAGCAGAGAAGAGAATTAGACTATATAAAGTTCTATAAACCTAGGAAGATAATTATAAGCTAAAGCTTCCCCTACATATAAAGATATACCTATAGTTTTATGTTTTAAAACTAGAAAAATCATCTAAGAAAATTCCCCTCTTAAGATAAGAATAAAAAGATGTAGAAATAAAATATAAAGTAAAAATTTAGTAAAGTAAAAAAATAGCTTACTAGTAAAAACACTTAAAAACCTGCTAGAAACCTAAGAAATGCGCAGCAGTTAGTATAAAAGTACATCTAAGCTTACCTAAAAAAACTAGCTAGGTAATAAAGTATTTATCTTAAAAAGAATAGCCTTATTATTACTAAATAGCAGCAGCCTTTAAAGATAAGTGCTAGTAGAAAAAAGTTAAAAAAGTAATTAACTCTTTACTTTTACCTTAAAAGCTGCTATCTTGTTTAAAGAAAAGAGGTTCTCTTTTAGATACTTTACACAGCGCGCCTTTAATAAATCTAATAACTTTTAAATATAATTCTATTTAGAACGCTTTTTTTTATTACTTTTACTATTTTTTTTAACTAATCTATCTACTTATATATAAGCTCTTGCTTATAAGCCTTTACTACTTTAGTAGACTAAAGAAGCTCTTCTCTCTCCTTCTTTAAACGCTTTTAGGCAGTGTTAGATATAAAAGTGTTATAACATACTTTATAGGCGAGTTGCTTACACACCTAAGTTGCTTACTTTTGCTAAGACCCCACCCTAACAAACTCTATTATAGCCTATAACAACCCGCTCTAGCACTATATAGTACAGTACAGCCTAGAATATTATTTAGATACTACTTTTACTTCTTACTTACATATTTGCGCGTTATGCCTAGTCTAATTGCACTATCTGTAGCGCCTTTAGAATAGCTTACTTACTTTAGCTTACACCTGCTTTTTTGCCTTCTTTTTATTACTATGCGCTCTAAACTCTTTTAGAGCTGTTAAGTATAAGCTTTTTTAAATTATTAAAGTCTTTTTTACTTTAATCTACTTTTTTTTATATAATTTATGTTATGTAGTAGCCTTATTAGCTGCTTAAAGCTTAGTAATTTTCTATTATACTAACACTAGCTTATATATAATTATTACTACCTTTTTTAAAACTTTTTTAAACACTTTAACTATAAAAGTTAGTAAACTATTTATATGCTTTTAAATTTTTATTTTTATAAGCATTAATTATAACTTAAGTTTTAAGGTATTACTTAAGGTTTATAACTACTAGAGCTTATTATATATAAGTAGTAGTAGTAATAAAGTGCATAACTTTACATTAAGGCTTATTATAACTTATTATAAGTTAAAAAAAACTAATTTAGTGCTTTAAAACTTTTTTTAAATATTACTAAAAGTAATTATAGCATTATAAGCTACTTTAAAGCATAGTAAAAACTTTATTTTTATAATATAAGTAATTTAGTTATATATAAAGTTTTTAGCTTAGCGCTTATACACTTTTTTAAAAAAAGTAAAATAACCTACATTAAGTAGCTATAAAAAGTGTAATAAGTAAAAAAGTATATAAATAGTAATAATCTTATTATCTTTATAGTATTACTAAAAATAAAATAAGTTATAGCTTTTATAGCTATTAATAACTAGCAGACAGTAGCTGCTAACAGTACACTTTTCTATATACATGTTAAAGTGCTTTAACTAGTCTAGACTAAGCTAATTAGTAGTCTAGCTATGCTTAAAGATTATAATAACTTAATTTTAAAGTAGATTTTTCTTCTTATACTAGTTTAAAAAGTAGTTACTACCCTAAAAAATAATAAAAAGTAGAATAGCCTACTTTTTAGCATTAATGCTCTAGATAGCTGTTGTCTACTTCTAGTTACCTAGCTAGACTACTTTTAGCTATTCTTATCTCTCTAAACTTATAACAACTACTTTAGTAGATATTTAGCCTATTATAAACTCTATCTTATTAAAGTTATACATATTATTATTTTAAATACTATACTTAGCTTTAATATTCTTTATAAAGTTAAACTAGCTTTAAATTACTATAAAAATTTTATAAAAAGCTTTTTTATAGTTATACTTACACTTAAACTTTACTTTAAGCTTTAAGTAACACTTAATAAATATATTAAGCTAGTTTATACTAACATAGCTTATATTACACTTAGTGTGTAAAAAATTAGCTATATTAGCTATAGCTACTAGCTAGAGGGGAAATCCTTACGCATCTAGCTTAAGTATATGCTAAATAATTACCTACTTTTTATTATTATTTAGCTTTTATAAGTTAGCTATATAATTAGCTTAAAAAAGTTATTTAGTGCATTAGTTACTTATTATCTTTTAAAAACCTTTATAAATAGCTACAGTATGTTGCTTAGAAAGTGTTATGTTTTATTTAAAAGCCTAAAGTGTAAGCTATATTTAATGTTCCTTTAACATATCTAAGTAGTGTTGTTAGAAATACATTAGTGTAAAAAAAAGTAGTGTAGTAAAGTCTTAGTAAAAGTAAGCAACTTAGGTGTGTAAGCAACTTGCCTATAAAGTACGTTACTAATTATTATTTTTTACACACTTAACGCACCTGTCTAAGGACAAAGTTAATATATAAGATAACTCTAATAACTAGTAAATGTTACAGGGTTTTATTTTTATCTAATAAAAAGGATTAAGCTAATAGGTAGCATGTAGATAATAGAACAAGTAAGACTAGTAAGCTATTTAGTATAAATAAAGTAGACATAACAGACACCTTTTAGTAAGTAGACACTTACCTAATAAATAATCTCTTACTAACATAGTTATGTAAGTAAAGCAGTAAGAACGCTGCTTAGAAGAAGAGGCAGCGTGTTATAGTCTATAGTTAGACTAGTGTAACCCTACCTGCAGTGCTTTATAACTTAGCTATATTAGAACAGAGCTTACTTACAGACTAATTAAAAGACGCAAAGGCAGCGTAGCTGCCTATAATTACAGAAGAATGCGTTATCTAATAAGAAGGCAAGCTAAGAAGGTAGAACAAGCTTAAGCAAGTTAAATAAGTTGCACTAGGCAGACTTATTTAGACTTAAATAACTTGTTTTTAGCACTACTAGATATGTATATAGTTTTAGCTTAAACGAACCTTTAAAAGGTGTGTTTAAAGTTTAGTTTATTTTTTATATAGACTAAGTAGCATTCTAGCTTTCTAAAGAGCTATAATACTATTTATATATCTTGCAACATATATGCCTCTAATTCTGTCTAACAGGACTGTTTAACCTAGCCTCTATACTGCTGTTACAGGGACAAACCACGATCTAGTCACTCTACCTCACTCTAATAGCCCATTAGCCATTACGCAGGACTGTACACCCTGCCGTCGGCCCCTTGCATTCCGCCCTGCCCCTAGGGATAATATCGACCCGCGTGCTTCTAGGAAGCAAGGATTGTAACTAGCTATAGTACCTATCTACTACGTGCGTAGCCACACAGAGGAGGCATCCACTGCGACTAGTAGTTGTTGCAAGCTCTAGAGCTAACCTGTTACTCCGCACAACAGCTTGCTCTTTAAGAGCCACTGTACAGTTAACTAGCACCCCCTCTAACAACAGCTGTACAAACAAGTAACTCGTCTCTTCCTCTACTGTCTTGTTATAGAACCCTTTATATATAATAAACTTATAAAGTAGACTACTTTAACATGTTAATAAGTCTCTTCTAAGTATAATAAAATTTGTATATAGTAGACACTTTTATCTATATGTGTATAGAAGTGTATAAGCTGTTTTGCTTTATAAAGGACTTTAAAAGCTAAATAATATAGAATTTTAAAAACTTACTTTATGCATTTAAGCAAGAGCTTCTTTATGCTCTAGCTAAGCATATAATCTATTTTATATAAAAAAGAATGCTGTACGTAGGCTAAAAAGCTAGCAGGTGTTGTAGACTAGTAGTATACTATTAGCTCTATACAAAAAAAAGAGAAAAAAGCGAAAAAATAGTATAAAAAATAATAATATAAAAGTAATAAGTAAGTAACTTAATTTATAAAAAATTTTTTACTAGCGTTTTTATATAAGTATAGCTGCGTCTGTACATGCGTATAGCTAAATTAAGTTACTTAAAATAGTTAGCTATCTAGCTTATATATTAAAGGCTATATATACTTAACAACTCTTTTTCTTTGTATAAAAAAAGAGTAGTAGTTAATTATAAGAAAAATTTTGCCTACTTACTCTTATTACAGGCTGTACGCTTAGCGTACAGCTGCCCACCACCTACCGCGTGCGTAGCCACGCAGAGAAGAAACCTACTACCAGATGCGTAGCCATCTAGAGAAGTAAGCTAACTAACATTTATAGTTTTTTTTTAATACTGTAATACTTTTTTATAAAGTTATTATAGTTTTTTATTAAAATGTTTTAATATAAGGCTTTATTATCTAAGATCTCCACTCTTCTATTTAGGTGGGTCAACGATGGCTTGGTGGTCAGCGCAAATACCAGCAGGAACCGTTTTCCTCCAACCACACATCTTTCGTCGACTTCATATATTACTAAGGAGGTATTTTCTATGCTGCCTTTAAAGATGGATCTTGCTAGAAACTAGGCATCTGTGTTATGTTCGCAACAATCTTAATTCTCTAATATTATGTCCAGCCGTCACAGTAACCTGCTAAAAACCCTAAAAAGCAAGGAGCATTTAAATTTCTACCTTTTAAACGAATTATTCTACACCCAAAGGACACCGTGCAGTAGCTGCCGTTATCAGGCTACTTCTAACCTCAAGTGATTGCCGGATTTCATTTTCCGTGGTGACGGAAACACCTCAAACTCATCCCCGCAGAAGGGCCAACTCGAAATCTCGCAAATTGCATATCCAGACCGGTGCCTAAGTACCAAGAATCACCGAGGTGATGGACTACCCCGCGGTTCGCCGGCTAGAGCTCTTTGTTTTACATGAACTTTCTTAAAGATTCTACTTTGTACATACTTAGGCCTCTTCATTCTCGTTATCCCTTCTACTCTTTCGTACAATTTTGCGCACCTTAGTAGAATGTATGGTTCCTTACTATGGCCGATTTGAAGTCCGCTGAAGGTGGTTCTGAAACGAGCTTACCAGAAGATGTAGAGAAAGAGCCGTTGGGAAAACTGGGGGTAGATGAAGACAACTTCCAACATGAAAAACCTTACCAGGCGACCACAGCAATTGGTGATCGTTGTCTCGTTGTAATGGACCTTGAAAACGGCCTTGTGGGGTGGGAAAGCGGTGATGATCCAGCGAATCCTCAGCAAGTCCTAGCAACATCTCGCAATGAGTGTTATCTAATTGGTATTTAGGAATTGGACATGGGGGAAAAAATGGACCCTCATGTTTTTCATGGCAGCCAGCTCCACGTTTTCCCCAATGGCATCCTCACTATGCGCACCTGGAACTTCCCTGACCCTCGAAGAGTATGGGCTCACCTCTAAAACGATCGGAACATTAATGATATCAATATTTGTTCTTGGATATGCTGTTGGACCACTCTTTCTTGCTCCATTATCTGAAATTTATGGCCGAGTCCTGGTAATAAATGCTTCGAATGCTTTTTTCAACGCGTTTATACTAGGATGTTCTTTTGCACCTAATATGATGAGCTTGATTGTCATGCGTCTTTTGGCTGGAATTGGTGGATCAGCGATCATGACTATTGTGTCAGCTGTTATTGGAGATGTTTCCAGTGCACAAACGCGCAGCAGCGTCATGTATCGTTATCGGCACACCATCTCTCGCTCCTATCAGTATGTATCGCACGCCCCCCTCACCGTCAGAGAATGGGAACTGACTTGGAGTGGATCTAGTCGGCCCTATTGCGGGAGGTTTCATATCCGAGCATCTTGGGTGGCGCTGGGCTTATTGGGTCCTATTGATGGGCAGTGGTCCACTCAACATCATCATGGTTTTCTTCATGAGCGAGTCCAACCATCCCACAATACTAGAAAAGAAGGCACGGCGACTCAAGAAGGAACAAGGACGAGATGATCTCCATTCCTATCTGGAGATGCGATTGCCGCCACATGAAGTTTTGGCCAGGAGCATTGTGAGGCCAGTAAAAGTATGGCTTCTGACATATATCGGAGGAGCAATACTGACTATATTTCGTAGTTCCTGTTCAAGTCGCCAATCGTTTTTCTAATCTCACTCTATGTTAGTATCGTATACGGCACTTTATGTTAGTGGCATATTCATATTTATGACGTGTGTTCTAACTATGAGAAGATTTACTCTTTACCACAATACCCATAGTGTTTCAGGATAGATATCATTTCGCCCTTCAATATACCGGACTTGCATATCTAGGTCGTAAGCAACCTGCTCGCGCAATCACTCGGCAATGCTAATCATGACTTTAGTTGGAGTTGGCATGTTTGTATGTCTACTTCTACGCCTAAATATTCTTTCGCATACCTAAAACTTAGCAGATAGCGCTTGGAGTTATCATGAAATCTAACGACCGTAACGTGACCCGCCTGCGAGAAAAGAACAATGGTGTTTTCGAGCGTAAGGTTCCCCCCTCAACTTTCTATCTCTGGTAACACGCAGTCAATAGCTGAAATGCGCCTCTCGACGACTACTTACTTCGCTCCCTTCATGCCTGTCGCATTATTCATCTATGGATGGACTGTTCACCACAAAGTCCATTGGATCGTTCCATGCCTGTCCTTCGTTCCCTACGGCTTCGGTCTACTCGGCATCTTCGTTCCATGTCAGACATACATGGTCGATGCCTTTCTTGAAACAGCAGCTTCAGCGGTTGCTGCACTTGTCTGCCTACGGTGTATATTTGGAGCGCTCCTACCATTGGTCGGACCGAGGGTGTACGAGAGCCTGGGTCTGGGCTGGGGAAACACGCTGTTGGGGTTTGTTACGTTGGCAGTAACTCCTGTGCCTTTCGCATTCCTGAAGTATGGGGGCTGGATTAGGAAGAAGTATCCTGTGAAGCTTTGATTGAGACACTTGGTTGAAATGAGCAAGGATATCAAGAAGCGGCTAGATTTGCATGACCGGCTCATTAAGCCAAAGAGACATGACGACGAAACTCGAGTCTCGTCGAGCATCAGCATTCGTCCTCGGCGTTACTTTCTTTTTGCGCTAGGACCTGACTCGAGAAGTTGCATTTCAGGCAATATCTCAAACCGCAGCTCTTGAATAGCCACATTGACAAAACCAAATCTCGACATGGGAATAAGCCACCGGGGTCTTTTTGTTTAAAGGAGGCTCATTCACCTATCGTGTGATGGCTCGTTCATTTCCTTCGCTCTATTTTGCCGTATACTTACGGATTCCCGTCGCCATAGGCGCCGTTCAGAGTATCATTTAACACGCGACTTAGCACTAAAGGTGTAGAGAAATAAGGACTTCAGGTTACTTGCTCATCACTATTCAGGTACGAATTCAAGTTTCATCCACCAAAATGCTACTTCCACACTTCATCCCACTGTTACTTCATTCGCCCTAACCGCCTATTCACAGCCAGAAAATGCAGTAGAGGTGGACTCTGTTCAAACCTTCCATAAAAGCCAGAGCTTCTCATGCTAAGCTTGTACCCCAGCTTTTCTTCTATTGTCTCGTAACGCATATGCTCATCCTAATCAGGGCCTCATAAACGTCCCACCATCCAAGCATGCGCAAATTGCCAATTCACCGCTGATGGCGACTAGTGTTCAAACTTCAAGCGAGGGGCGTGCTTATCTTCAATCTAGTATTGCGTTACTTTTGGCGGCTAGGGACATGTACCGAAAACTCGTTTACTTGCCTTAACAGCTGTACGTGTTCATAGCTTCAGACTACTAAATATCCCATAGGACTAGCTAATATGGCAAATGGAATAGCTTCTGATCCTGGCAACACTAATCCTGCAGATGCTTCTGAGGAGACACCAGCATACACTCCGGAAGCGACTCCCTATCCGACTGGAACGCGAACGACAACCTGTTCTAGAGGAAATGTGAGACGCACGAGGGGTACATCTGCGAAGGGTTTGTCGACTTCAAGTATTAGTAGGGCGGCACCTTCCCTGTATGTAGTGTAATACCTTATATAAATTATTTTATTTAAAGGTACTTAATAAACTTATATCTAAAGGTTCTGCGTATCTGCTCTAACCCTGCTCTGCCCCCTACGCTACTTATATCTTTAAGTATTTAGCTGCGCTTTTTTTCTTAACTAGCTTAGTAGTTTTCTAATATTCTTTTATACAAGGCCTATAGGTGTTAATAGAATTGCTAGATTTCTAAGTCCCCACGCACTCCTATATGCCTCTAAGTGGATTCACACCGCATTTAGACCTATTTTCTTGCCTTCGCTGTTACAGTAGAGATTTTATCAATAGACTTATAAGATATGCCTATGATTTTAGTAATTTAAAAAACTAACATCCTAATATTAAAACAAGTTTGTATATATGTAATAATAGCCTTACTAAATTAAGTAGGCATAGATTGTAGATAGTAGGTAACAATTGTACTACTAAATTAGGTAGGGGAAATTATTTTAAGGTCTGGGGGACCACAGCTAAGCGCTTAGGCTATGGGGCAGACTTTTTAGAATGACTGTATTGCGGGCAATTCTGGAATATTCTTTGCAGCTTTCTGCGTTTGAAGCAGGAAGTTGCTAGTTTGGGAAACCCATACTGAATTGCGAAGTCAATAGCGATATGTGCTCACATTTAGAATGCGGAATAATAACCCTTCTCTGTCGAGGGTCTTGGAACAGGACGATTGAGTGTCAATACTGAAAACCGTAGTTTCCGTGGCTTAGCGTGCCTCAGGTGGTTTTAGGAGAAGTGAGATTCCTCAATGGCTTAGGACTGAAAACTAATACCTGGACCGAAGGATCATAGACCGGGGTAAGAGTCATACATGTGCTGGGATTTTTCGGGCTGAGACGAAAACATAGGATCAAAAGGTTGCTGCTAAACGGCACGTAATTCTACCGTCAAGTCGCTTCAATCCCCATTGCTCTTAGGGTTGATTTTAGTCGTTGTATTGAATTAGTTAATGAATCGGCCATGCTTCACTACCCATGAACATGGCTTATTGACGAAGTGTAAAAGAGCCTCGGTGGGGTTCCCGAGCTCAAGAGCTCCACCTCAAGAACCCAAATGCCGCATTCAACACCACCCCCATTACAACCGCAAGCTGTCTTCTCCTCGGCCAGACGCCCTCTTCCCTAAATCCCCATATCAGCGCTCCGAGAGGCCAGAAGAAGCCCGTTAGATACCCATATAGCATATCATCCAGACCTCCCTCCTCTACCGTCAACCCAGCACCCCATCCCGTTTCCGTGTCCCCCGTCAGGGCAGGAGAGGGATCCGTAGCTGTCGAGTCCAACCACCTATCTTCCATCGCCCTCATTTCCGTCGGACTCGGCATGGTGTCCGGGGTATGTGTATACGACAAATTGGTCTGGAACTGCGATCTTAGTGTCGCTACCTCCGGCGCGGTAAACCCAGACGCTAGCAACCTGTCAAAGCCCTGCGGCGCGGGAGTCGTCGTCGAACTTCCTCTCCTCCGTCCCGCATTGGCTCCGCTTGTGCTGGAGCGTCGCAGCGTACTAGAGGGGTGCGACGTCTGGTATTGCTTTTGGAGAGCGATCTCGGCGTTTTGGGCTCCGGCGGCTTCTGCGACGAGATCGGCGGGAGATAGAGCGTCTCCTAGCGAACAGTGTATATAGTACCTCTGTGCCCCGTGGTGTTGTGTATCTGCTCCTTCGCCTTCTGCAGGTGACTCCCGAACAGGTTGTTTCCCCTTGCTCTTGCTGCCAGGTCCATGCTCGTTGTACGCTCCATCTCGGGGCGGCAGAGGTGGTGGAATCCTTAATGAGGTAGACAAGGGCGCTGCATCCGTGAGGACCTTGCCAGCATAGATGAGGCGAAGACGCGATGAGGCATGGGCATGAGGCAGGTTTGGTCGGATGAGTTGTTTAAGGGAAAGTGTTGTAGTAGTTCTCGGCGCCGTTATTGATAGCGGAAGGTCGGGAATAGACGTCGCGAAGCGAATAATCAGGTATACGAGCTGATCGGGGAGCGTCGCTGCTATGGACATGGTGGAGCAATTGAGAGGTGCAACGCGTTGGAGGGTGGATTGCAGCCTGACGGATAAGCTGCTTAGTGTGTGGGTGAACTGAAGTCACAGAAATTAATATTCATGCAGCCAGCCATTGCAGCTGTAGCATTGTGAGGGTTCTCACCTCTTGTTGGTGTCGACAAGCATACGGATTACAGCCCCGGAGATCTTCAGACCATGATGGATCTGAATGCTTGGCATCTAAACGTCATCTATCCCCACTCAGCACTCATACATAAACCCGATCTCTCAGACATCCATCATATTACGGACTCCGCACTCATAGAAATGTATTGTCAGTTCTCCGCTCTGGATTTGCCTGAAAGTGACCATCATTCACATTGTTCTGTTCGGGTAGAAGCCAAGCACCAATCGCGAGCAAGTTGACGAGGTCAGTGCTTTGAAAGCATTCAATTGCTCTATCTAACATGTCTCCAGGCATGCAAGCGCATGCTGGCACTTCAAGAGAAGTGCACTCACCTAACCACCAAGAAATCCAATGTGGAATCTTCCGTGGGGTGGAAGAAACAATAGTCCTAAGGGACACTGGGTAGTCAACCCCCCATCTCGTTGAGGCTGAGATACAGTGGAGCAGGGCGTGTACACGCACGGATTCGTTGTTGAGTTCGAGGACGAGGAGGATCCAGCGTACTATCTAAACAAGAGTTCGGAGAATCTCGCTTTCGTTAACTTCGTATCGAAGATCATGCAAACCGTCACGGTCTTGGATTTCGAACCTGGGAAATTCTGATATTGCGGAGAGGAGCAGATGCAGATAATAATGGAATGGACTCCCTAGCCTCAAATGCTGAGGTAGCGCCGGGTATGCTATGCTAAAGTAGAATGGAATATTTACGGTAGAATAGGAGTAGAAGGAGCTAAGAGACACTGAAGGACTCTCCACAACCACATTGCTCAGCTAGTGAAATGTTAGCATGGTCGCGAAAACAGTGGAGGTTTGACTCACTAATATTCGGGTTCTTGAAAACAAACCTTTGGTTCAGCTTGTCTTCTAGCCAGTCCATCTCGCTGCCAATGATGTTCAAAAGCGCCTTATTGTCTATTAACACCTTGACACCGTCCTGCTCTACCTGTTCGTCTAGCTTCGACGGCTTGTCCACATACTCCAAGTGATACGCCAACCCTGAACACCCCTTCGCTTTTGTCCCTATTCGAATGAGCTTTGGCTCTGGTTGATCGAGCAGATCTCTCAGGTGCGACACCGCGGAAGGAGAAAGCTTGATGGTCGCTTTCCGAGGCCCGAAGTTATATCGTCGCGGCCGCAGCGGTTTGGGCGACGGTGTCGGTTGGCTTCTTTGAGCTTCACCCTCAGACACACTTATACTAGGGCGATCCTGTTGCGTTGAAGCCTCGCGCTGCTCAGGCATCAACCGTGGCGCTATCGAACTGGTGACCTCGGGTGCCCCACTCACTCTTGAGACATCGGGAACCGCCCAATTGCGAGGGAGTGGTTCAGGGTTCAGGGTTGAGGGGTGATGAGCGCTGACAGTCTGCAATTGCCGTTTGGAGGAATGGTCAAGGGACTTGTACGAGGAGAATGTTCGGAGGCATTGTAGACATCGGTGTGAGGCGGAGGACGATGCGGTGAATTTGAGGAATACCGAGGTAGTAGAAGAGAAGAGCGGCCCCGCAGCGCGAGGGAGAGCCATGGTCGAGGAGGCTCCAATACCTTGAAGTTCAGTGTTCGGAACAACAGGGAGGCAACCGACGATGTGTATTGTGGAGAAAAATGCGAGTCTTTGATTTCACAGAAGCTCTATGTCATCTGTGGCAAATCTTAGCACGTGCTGCGATTACTAACCTGTTGTGCTGATTGGCCAAGAAAATCCCCCCCTCATGGGATTGCCAAGGCCGACCCTGCAAGCATCTCGGAAAACGACGGAACGCGGTGAAGTCCGATCGCCCTTTCACCCCACAACCACTTCCTTACAGCACGCAAAATACGAAGCTTAGGTGCAGGTGTAGATTGTAGTTCCGCCTTAGAGAGATCAAGTTCCCACCTTCATACGCATGTGAAAGATGAGTGCAACTGGTTTTTTGTGTGTGGTTTTGGGGTGGCTAGCAAGTATCTACACTGCACTTGATTGTCCCCTCCTTACGGTCTCTTGTCCTAGGCTACGTCATAAAGCATCTCCCGGTGTCGTTTCATAGTTGCATGGGCGAGGGGCCATAAAATTTTCTCTTCTACGCCTTAAGCTCTGGAACTTCCTCCTTTCTTGTTCCACTAAGCGGGCCTTTCTTAACCATGAGCGTCATAACCTCATAAAGCACGTCCTATATACGTTATTTCATGTACCTTTGGTAGTGTGCCGGTCCAACTTACCGCAGCGGCCATCGTCGTCAATTCGGCATTTGTATCGTAAGCAGGTGCAACCTCTACGATGTCGGTGGCGATGAGGTTGACCCCCTCAAGACCGCGAATGATTGTTCGCAACTCTCGAGTCGACCAGCCACCGGTTTCTGGAGTGCCCGTTGCAGGGGCAACTGTTCATTCAAGAATGAGTCTTGCGCTTTAGAAGCGTTCGAGAACAAACTTACAGGCCGGGTCAAGAGTATCAATGTCGATGCTCAGATACACTGGCTTCTCTGTACCAACACGATCCCTGATCTTCTTAATGATGCCGTCAGTGCCGATCTTGTCAATCTCCCTAGCTTCGACAATTTCAAACCCACAGTAGCCGTCATTCTCATAATCGGACGGGCCCGAGAGCGTTGTGCGAATTCCAGCATGGATGTTAGAGTCGTTGGCAAGGAGACCTTCTTGCGCGGCGTGGAAGAAGTAGGTTCCGTGGTTGATGCTAGCCTGTTGGCTCGGAGAGCCACCAAAAACTTTTGGCTTCCAAGTATCGCTAACGGCACGGTTAGATCAATCCATACATTCTTAGGTGCTGCAATGGCAGCAAGGACAACTTACAGATGGCTATCAAAGTGGATCACGCTCACAGGACCGTATTCCCTTGCCAACTTGTGAGACTTCGTTTCCCGATAATAGAGTACAGGAAACCCACCGGTTAATAGAGCGCAATAATGGAAGTGTGATGGTGTGGTCACTGCGACATACTTAGGCCGGTCTTGGAATTCACCTGGGAAACTCACCCTCCCAACGTGATCAATCGTGGCAATGTTCTTCCTTTCTTCGAAGGGCCGGGTATTGAAGCGTCCGTGTACGGCGCACGTGACAGTAACAAATTATGGCCTTCTTCAATCTGCTGGAGAGCATAAGCATTGTCATAGCTACAGATTCGAGTCAGTCAGCTGCTTCCCTAGACTAGTCTAAAGCAGGTCCATGTTATCTTTCCATTTTGTTTGCAGGCTGTAGAAAAACTCAAGAAACAGAGAATACGGTGCTTACGAGGTTACTGGAATGTCACCGCAATCAAGGACCTTAGCCCAAGAATTAAAAGGATTCGCGCCCAAAGGAACGTTGTAGCCGCCACTGAAGCCAACCCTTCGTGAGCCTGCAAGCCCACAAGGAACAAACGGTAAGCATTCGACTGCTAGAGGAGACATACTATAAATTAAGGCGGCGAGAACCTTGCCTGATTCCGCTTGGCCCAAACCGGGCTCCTGGGCGGTATGAAGTTCCCGTGTCAAACGGAGCGCCTACCAGATTTTCAGCGCCTTCATAAACATAATTTAGCTACGGGCAGAGGTACCAATGAATGCGATATCGTATCTCACATGGTGACTTGAGAGGCAAGGGTGATATTGGATGCGACCGAAGGTAGAGATGCCCGAGAAGACAGAATCTGCCTGTGTGATAGGTCAATTGCGGATTCGCAAGCTGTGCTCCGCTGTCAATCCACATACTTGAGTGCCACCATCTCCAGGCAATGTATTATACCACAATCCCTGATGCGGACCGGCAAGTGGCTCTTGATCACTATCGTGGTCGCTGTGAGCGGCCACGATGGCCGAAAAACACATAACAACATTAGAAACCTTCATGTTTAGAAAGATGGGGTCTGCCTGTTGAATAGGGTGAGAAATAACGAGAAGGTACAGAAAGCAGAGAGTGTGGAAAACAGCAGTAAATGACAACAAAATCAGGACCCCTGTATCTCCTTACTTCTTGACCTGTACCTGTTAGGTAAACAGCTTAAAGCTACCCTAGTCCATCGATCTCCTCTGCAAGATGACTCTCTTGCCGTCAATTGGCTAGATGAGGAGCTCTAACTTTCATCTTCGGTGGAAGGATGTTGTGGTTAGCCTTCCAGGCCGACCAAGACGGATGAATTGGCCAATGACGACACGTGTGAAGGATTTCGTAACCGCAAAACTCAGCATCTATATCCCAAGCTTGAGGCGCCTTATCTGTGCCGTGGCGGAAAAGAGACAAAATTAGGGTAAGGGATGAAAACCTTGGAGCTTATGCATGCCGCTGCTTCCGCTGCAGCTCTTACGTATCGCCAACGCAGAGGGACCCGTCGTAAAGTGGTTTGTCATATCCTCAAGCGTCAATTTGCTATCTCTCGGGAGTTGAACTCGGAGAGCTTCGCATAGAAACCACCAGAATGGCAGTTGATGGGCCGATTCCGTGGTCCGGATCAACGACTAGAACCTTGTGAGACGGATCCTTGTGGTATCGTTGATAAGGCTCACAATGGCGGGCAGCTGAGTCTGCCAACGTGCATATTTAGTGATGCATGAGGTTGACATGTCATCCGACTACGGAATTGGAGGCGTCGTCGGCGTGGGGAAGTTGCAGATTCTGTTTTTCGAGGTTGCTGAAGGACATGACGTTTGGCGAGCAGAGTTGAAGGCAGGCGGCTCGCTTAACTCCAAGCATTTTTAAATAGTTACACACATAGATAATATCTGTTAGCTCTACATGTCTATAATATTGCCTTCATGAAGTCGTAGATCATGGTCTCGTCTTGCCCGCCTTTCTTTACTCATCATTGGTGCTCGTTCGACCCGGCTTCCCCAGACTCGCCCCTCTCAGCCCTGTCTTCAGGGTCCATCCTATCGAAAGCCTTCTTTACTTGATAGTCCCAGTTGCTCCATGCGACGATAGCCCATTCGGCGAACCCCACCACATACAGAGCAATGCATTGCCCTACCCAAAGACCAGCTAGACCCCAGCCATGAAACGCAAGCCAGATACCAAGAGGTAGTGCCCCGCAATAGTAACTAACAAGATTCACGGTGGCGCCCACATGCTGTCTGCCCATCCCTCTGAGTGCGCCGCCGCAGCTGCCGTTGAGCCCGTCGGCAATCTGGAATAACGCAACATATGGCATGACTTCTGCAGTTAGTCTGATAACCCGAACGTCGTCGTTGAATATTTTCGCATAGACATCCTTAACGCCCATGAGAACGGCGAGAACAGCCGCTCCAAGCACCATGCTGAGAACAGCTGCCGTGTTTGCTGCTCTTGCCGCACCCTTCGCGTTGCGTGCCCCGAGGAGGTTGCCAACACGTGCACTAGTAGCGACACCAACACCAAAAGGAATGGTGTTCATGACCTGATCTGTGGTCATGATAACACTCTGTGCCGCGAGTGGTATTGTCCCGAGTTTCCCCGCTGCGAGGGCTACAATTTCGAATGCCCACCACTCTGTACCCACATGGATAACTCCAAGAAATGCGAGGCGTGCAAATGTCCACATATTTTGTAGACACTTGCGGCTCCAACCCCCCCAGCACTCCCACCCATCAATGAAGCGGGCATATGCAAGGAGAAGAAAGAAGGATATCCAATATGCAATACCCGTTGCGATTGGCGCACCAAGGAGCCCAATTTCGAAGGTATAGACGAAGAGATAGTTCAGGCCAGCGCTTAATGGGGAGCTTATCAAGAGGACGTATGTCCCAGGCCTCATAATCTCTATGTTTCTATTAGTTCTGTTAAATAACAAACGCATCTAACGAAATGCGTACCTTGGGCTTGAAGGTACTTCTTTAACGCCTCAAAGTAGATATAGCCAATACCACCAGGGACGAGGACAGTCAAGAATTTTGCTGAATCCCGCGCGATATAGTCCTCTTGACCAAGGGCTTTGAAAACGGGCTCCGCACAAACCCACAAGATAGAGACGGGTAAGTAGAATAGAGTGAGGACGACAAAAGACCGCTGGAGAATGATGCCCAGGTCGTGGCGGTTTCTGCTTCCAGTGAAGCTTGCAGATGCAAGAGTGTCAATTGCCGTTGTTCCTCCGAGAGCAACAAGCCATCCCGTTGCCATGGCGAACATATAGGAGAACGCGGCAGTAGCAAGAGCTTCCGGCGAGAGTCGTCCAACGATCAGAACAGACACGGTCTGGAGCGAATTTTGAAGTGTGTAGGCAAGAATAACCGGTATCGACCCTCTTAGGAGAACCCAAAACTCCTGGAGGATAAGCTGGAACTTCGTCTCGTCTCCATTTTCGAGCTCGTAAGACTCGCCAGTACCCCACTCATCCTCGGTCCGCGGTAGCAAGGGGGATCGCTCACTTGGTGGAGAATCGGAGTCAAACAGCTTAGATTTCCTAAGGAAGTTTGGTAACCAGGATCGCGAGCTAGCTGGCCGGCTCTCCATTTTGTCGATGATAAGAATTAACGAGCGAAGAATGCAGCAGGATAAAAAGAACTGTAGCCTTGCCTGTCGAGTTAACACAAAGGTTTATATTTGAGTAGCGTGGCGGTGGGTTACCCAAAGAAGGAGTCCATTATATGAGAAACGAAATCACATTAGACATGTAAAGAGAACTCGAGTCTTCTGACAGCTAAGAATATGGATGATGATAGACCGGGTGATGACAATAGAGATGATAGTACGAAAACGAAAGGGTCGAGCCGAATTAATCACGGACAATGCAATCCCTCCTGAGGGGCAAGGCATCCAAGTGGCCAACCCTGAGAACGGACATGCAGGGAGTTCCGATTTGGAATGACAACTCACGATCTCAGTATTTCCCGAGTGGATCGGAATGCTGTGGTAGCCTTATCAACCTGCATTCTGTCCCGATTGACTAAAGCCCTTCGGTAAGTTTTACGTACGGAGGCCAAATTTTAGGTACCTTGACTCCAATCATACGAATGCAAAATGGCGGCATCTCGCATCCTGGATGTAAGGTGGGTAGGGGCTCAAGGTTTTACAGCCAGCGCAGAAAGCACGCGGCGGGAGTGTCAGTGTTCCCTTCTTCCAGAGGAAATCATCCGGCGAGAACATTAGGCTTGGAGCGCACTAGCGGGCCATGTTTCGTTGGGATCCGATGAAGTTGACGTATGATACTCAGTGAGTTTGATTTGAGCTCAAACTTTACGCGAGTGCGCCGTCCAGGGCTAAGCTCAATGCACGAAATTTCGCGTCTTGACCAGGTCCAGCAAAGATACTATTCAACCAGAGCTGGGACAGAGCAAGCCTGCAGTCTGATCAAGCTTGATTTAGACTAGATATAGAAATCGTAGGCTGCTTTTGGCCGTTCACCGCACTTTAGAAGGGTATGGCTAGCCCAAATAGGTTTGTGTCTCAAACAGTGCTAATCAATGTCAATTAAATGGGGTGACGAGATTATCGATAAGACGCTGTACGCGAAAAAAAAAAGAGCTGATCATGTGCGTTTAGACTTGTAACGTTACCTTGGGAGCTCTGCAGAATCCACGTGATTCCGGGCATTAGACACAGCCAAGCATTGCGAGACTGTGCCCTTAAACCAACTACTTCTCGTCTTCGCAGAACGTCATTGCGAGATGGATGCTCCCAGGATATTGCCGACACTACTTTTAATTAGCTAACCTTATTTCTGCAGAACTGGTCATTCCTATCCACAAGATGGGAACACCAGCGCTAAACGCTCGCAAAGCTTTGGCGAGGTGCCTTATCACAGTACACGCGAGTTCTATCTCATTGAATGCTAACTATGTTACTCCACCCTAGGAAAGTTTTATAGTATTCAGTCTTCTCGGAAGATTTACCTCTATCATCTCCCTACAACAAACTTTACCTGAACATGACAGCATCCCTAGACAAGTGAATGTAATCCATCAATGGGGTTAAACATCTATGTTAATTATGCTAGAAGCTGGAGGGGGAGCCTATAGCTGAACATACAACTCAGCCCTCATATGGGCTCGTCGGCGCATACCGGGTACATATCCGTTCACATTTCAACACGATCGCTCGTCGTGGTGACAACACCGGGCACCGTGGTGGGCGCGATTCATTCCCCGAGCTCTAGAACAAGAGTAGAATTAAGGCTCGAGAACGGCCAGCGCGTCACAATTCGGCTAGGGGAATTGGCTGTATGCAACGTTACACTATCAACTGCCCCCCGAAGGTCGCTGTTTTCGGCTGAAAACACCGCGTTCGCATGGCTCGAAATGGTTAGGTTAAAACCTCAAGCTGCATGTACTAAGAGTACCAAAATAGCTTTCTTCACTGAATCACCCAGCCCATTAATGTGATTTCTGCGCCGGGGACATCTTCGCGCAAGGCAACCGCCTCACGGCCTACGATTTCCTTTCTCTTGCTGAGCGCGTACTACTGACCATCATACAGTATGTCGTTTCATTTCCTTTCCTTCATTTCCACAAACGTGTGGTCGCTCAGGACTTCAAGCTCTGGGCCTGTGGCGACGAGTGAAGATGGCGTGTGTTGAAAGGGAAGAACTAGGGAGGGATAGCGACATCGGGTTGTGAGAGTAGTTATATCTAAAATGAATTTACGTCTACTTTGCAGGGTGGTGCAACAAGACATGGTGCGAAGTTCATTCCCATATGTTCATGGATAGTGAATGACATTTACTCATACCACCCTATGCCAATATGTTAAGGAGTGGTCTAGGATTACAACTTGCCATCCTCGTAAGTGGGGGTATCTCCCTGTGTTTTATGGACAAATTGAATAGATCAAATGCTCCCTGCTAACTTTGCGATGTTTCGTGGTTAGGGAATACGACGTGATAGCGACATGTCGTGGTTGTTCCTATTTAAGACTAGTAGCCTCAGTGTTATTCTCCGAATCCTAACATCCTCAGCCCCCAACGTTCCTTCACAATTGAATTATCTGACTCTTCTACTGCAAAATAGCTTGTGCGTGGGAGCATGTACCTTGAACGCTGAGTCCGATCCTCCGCAATTTAACCTTCCACAACCACGTCCGGTCTCAGTGTGACATGTTCCCGTTGATGTTGCAGAATTCGGAGCAAGTCTTAAGGCGTACTATAATCTGCGCCAACGTATCCTAACCATTCGGTTTTGTCACAGATCACTATTCTCGCTCTCTTAGGAAATACTCGATCAGATCGTTGTTGATGCGCTGCAATCAGTAACGAGCCATGTTTGAGGCCTATAGAAGAAAACCCTTGAATGCATGCAACGCAGATACACAATCAAATATCACTGTAGCTAGCCTGGATTCAATATAGATAAAATATTTCACCAGGCGAACAGAGGGGACAAGGAGCTAAAGGCAGACGATTACAAGTAGAGCAGAAAGTAAAACAATTGAGGACCATGAAAAAGACAATCGCTTCATCTTACGTGACCTAGTTTGGCGCCATTAGGATCTCGGGTCAGAATGGCTGCGTTAATCCTTCTCTTACGCAAAATTTACTAACGGAAGGAAGGATGGAGATATGGAGCTAGGTAAGGATGACGGGGGAATCAGAATAATCAGACAAAATGCTCACTTCCTGAGGTTCAAGAACGCAAAGTATTCCATGTTCGACTAGCGTATACCTAATAATGTACCCCTTCTTAGACAATGCATGCCATTTAGGCTTAACCGTGATGATCTTCCACGAGGCATTCAGCGAGGAACCGATACCCTTGTTCCTGGAGAGCCATGAAGGTATAGCGTGGTATACCGATTGCTTTCTGGTCTTGCCCTAGGGGCCAAAGTTTAGAAATATTGGTGGCACAACACTTTCCATGGACTCTGCTAAAATATTCGCCGAAAGCGATGGCTGTCGCGCCTTTCGACGTGGGATTCACGTTCCCTCACCGAATATCTCAGATACCGAACAGCGCCGCTTCGAGAGAGTAATCAGAATTCTAAGCCTGAAGCCCAAATTTCCAGTTTCTGACTTCGAGTGTTTCATCAGGACCAGTATGAAAGACTCTGTTCTGAAGAACATACGTACAAGAGGAATTACAAGCTCCGCGGAACTAGGAAAATTTGAGAAGGCCGAGATACTAGCGTGTTTCCTAGCAAAGAAGAAGAATGGCCAGTACAACTATTTTGCTTCAATGTGGCAGCAAGTCACAACTAACTTCATTCTTATTAGAATTTGGAAGCAAAACTTAGCCTCAATTGATGAATATTTCCAAAGATCAAGGAAATGACTGATCTTACTAGTAAGAAACACAATCTCCTAACTAGTGGCTAGCAGGAGGGAAAGAAAGCACGAATCATGCCACTAGGATGCTTCAGGAAGAAGACGTCAGAACCTTCTCTCCGATACCCTAGAATGCTATCAGCATAGAGTCCTAGCAACCGAAATATGATTCGTTATCCATTCTAAGCTCTATCCCTCTTATCTTGTCCAGTACTCAGTCACCGAAATCCAGCTCCTTTACCAACCCCTCGACTCCCCATCATTCTCCATCTTTGCAACCTCCTCATCTCTATCCCAAACCTTCACACCAGCAACCCACGTCTGTAACACTTCTCCACTCTCGTTCAAAACGCACAAATCCGCCCTCCGTCCCTCCTTCAGAACCCCCCTTCCTCCCTCCCCATCAATTCCCATAAACCCAGCCACATTCTCCGTGACCGTGCTCACTGCCTCCGCAATCCCGCAGCCAGTCCACTTCATCAAGTTCCGCATCCCATGTTGTAGACTAATACATCCGCCAACTAGCGTATCCGTGTCTGCAATCGTTGCTCTTGTCCCCTTTTTCGTTTGTTGGAATGGGATCTGCGAATGTCCTGGGTACGTACCGTCGGGCAGAGAGGCGAGCTCGATGCTATCGGTTATTAGAATGGAGCGTTGTGGGTTGGTATTGTAGAGCAGCGAGACTGTATTGGGGTGTAGGTGTTGGCCATCTGGGATAAGTGTGAAGTAGGGTGGCGGTGGTTTGTGGGATGGTGGTAGCGAGATTAGACCTGCTAGACCAGGGGCTCGCGATGTGATGGGTGACATGGCGTTTAGAGTGTGGGTTAGACAAGTTGCGCCTGCTGTGAGGCCTGAGAGGCCTTCGTTGAGGGTTGCGTTGGAGTGGCCCATGGACACTTTGATGTTCTGGGAGACGAAGGACTTAATGAGAGGGGAAGAATAGGGGAGCTCTGGTGCGAGAGTTACGAGTTTGATGGAGGAAGAGATGTTTGAAGAGGCGTAAATGTCGGAAGGAGAGGTGTTGCAGGCTTGGAAGAGGAATTCATTGTGGGCACCCTTTTTTGAAGGGTGGAGATAGGGCCCTTCGCAGTGAGCACCGAGAAGTGAAGCAGCGTTGGGGATGTCTCGAGGGACCAAGTATGGGAGAATCTATGCTACGCGTCAGATGCGGTTAAGTGAAAGAGACCCGGATGTCAGATATTAGAGGTTTTGCTGAAATGTCGACATTGAAATAGATTCACGTGGCACTATTGATGTATTGATGCAAAGAAACGAGGTATTGGAAGCATATGGTGTTGTGATACAGTTAAATATGTACAAACAAAAATACCCACCTTCTTGAAATCTTCCCCCTTCACCGTCGGTATCGTCGCCCAAAAGCCCGTTACACCCTGAGTAGCATAATGTCGAGCAACACCATCAATCTTCTTTGCATAGCTCTTCTCATCTTCAAAATGTGTGAAGTGGAACCCATTAACTCCATTAGTCTGAAGCTCTAAGAAACCGGGGGCAATGATATTATCATCAAGGTCAACGGCTTCGCCTCCAATATACCCCTCTCTTCTCAAGATAAACCCCGTTTCATCCGAGATGACGAGGTGGTCTTCAACGAGCTCGCCATCAAGGACGTAGCGGCAGTTTGTAAATAGAGTGAACCAACCCGACATGTCAAGATATATGTCTCTACAAGATAGTGGCTGAGAGGGTGGGTCGAGATGGGACAGCCGATGAATCGCGGGGCTCTCGCCAAGACCGTGTGCAAGACGAAACAAGCGCCGCCTTTGGTGTTGTTGATTGGGCGAGATCCCCTGACGGTGATCGCAGCACCCTTGCCCATGACGATCAGTGAACTCCACTTGAGTCAGGAGGGCTAGGATGAGAATTGAAAATGCAGCCGTAGAGAATATCGACGGCTCGTTGGCGTTCATTAGCTGCGCGCTTGGGCGTCAATGTCTTTGCGAAAGTGGCATGGCTGATGGTATGGCTTGCCTGTGCCAGAGCGATTGCGTAGGGTATGATGTCATTGTCCGAGAGGTTCGTATAGGGTTGCACATCAACCTCTTGAACGCGCGCAAACTACGTCTTCCCTGCTTTCTCGTACTACAGCTTCAGAGCACTCCTTTACTTAATTTCCTCCCCTCCTTGGGCGCCTCACCACTCCCTTTGTCCCCAGTCAATTTCAGCTGACTTTGCCTCAATTGCTCCTCTTGTGCAGCTAAACCCAGACCAGAAGGCCAAGAGGGGACAGCATTACCATGGCGGAACAACAACAGCAGCACATGCCTGGTGGGCATTACTCCGGTGCCAACCCCGTTCCGACCGTGAGGAAGTTCATCCAGAATCTCGACAAAGACAAGAAAGAGCGAGACCGCAAACTAGACGAAGAGATGTCTGCTAAGCAGACCTCCTCTAGTGACGTTGTCCCACATAAACCTCAGAAGACGGGTATCAAGAGCACTCAGAAGAAGGTAACGGATCCGACGACGGGCAGGGAGGTCGTCATTGAGGACGCAGATAAGTCTATGATGAATCAAGTGGAGAATCCCCAGGTATAATGCGAGGAAGAAGACGGTTTAAAGCCAGGGCTGACTAGAATAGCTGTCTGTTCCAAATGCTAATTTAGGGAAGGATACGGTGAGTTCATTTACCAATGCTTGATTGCTATATCTATCTGACTATTTCTAGCCCATCAAGACAGATCCCTCACAATCTTTCGAGGATTACAAGTACAACCAGGATGTCACGGCTCCCCCAGACCCAGTTGCAGAGGGTACTACTTCCGATGTTCCAATTCACGGTGAGAAGACCAACATTCTCTTCCACCCGACTCCGTCCGTCAGCTATGAACCTATGTTCGCTGCTCTCGAGAAACGGGCTGGATTTCTGTGCATTGGTATTCTTGTGACGACAGTAGTAATTGGCAAGATATTTGGCGGAGCTCTCAAGGGACTGATTCTCTTGAGTATGTGCCTTTCATCCGGGGTATGGTTGTGGATGAAAGAGGTGGTGCGCAGCGGAAGGGAAGTAGAATGGCACAGTGAGCAGACACGCGGTGAGGTGGTAAGAATACTCCAGGTCATAACGGAAACTCGAACATGCTAATTCATATCTAGGCCACCGCCAATCTACTTCCTGAATCCGTTGAGTGGATGAACAGCTTGCTAGGGATTGTCTGGGGCTTGATCAATCCCGATATGTTCCAAGGAGTTGCAGACACGCTTGAAGATGTCATGCAAGCCAGTGTTCCAGGAGTTATTGAAAACGTCCGTGTCGCCGAGATTAATCAGGGTAGCAATCCACTCCGAATTCTTAGCCTTCGGGCTCTGCCAGACAGTCACATGGGAGAACTTAAGAAGTCCATCCATGAGGAAAACAAGAAGACCAAAGATCCCCAGGAAGCGGCGGCCGATGAAGAAGGAGGCGATTTCTACAATCTAGAAGTCTCGTTCGCATACCATGCAAAACCTAGCGGCAAGCGAGCTTCCGACAAGGCCCGCAATATGCACATGCAACTTGTTTTCTACTTGGGTATTAAGGGATTATTTGGCGTTCCACTTCCGATCTTTGTCGAATTGCAAGGATTAATTGGGACTGTCCGCCTCCGTCTCAACATGACACCAGAGCCTCCTTTCCTGAAGACGTTGTCGTTCACTCTGATGGGTACTCCTCACGTTCAAGCTGGTTGCATACCTATGGTTGAAAAGGGCGTTAACATCCTTAACTTGCCCTTAATTAGCAACTTTGTTAACTACGCGATTGGAGCCGCGGCCAGTATGTATGTCGCACCGAAGTCAATGAGCATCGACATGCGAGCTATTCTTCAGGGCGACTCTGTTCAGAAGGATGTAGAGGCTCTTGGTGTCATGTGGATTCGTATCCATCGAGCTGTGGGCCTAAGCAAGCAAGACCGGCGCGGCTCTGCGCATGGCGGAAGCGACCCCTACATCACGCTGGCCTTTTCCAAGTACAGTAAGCCGATGTACTGTACCCGGGTCATCACCGATGATTTGAATCCTATCTGGGAAGAAACTACGGCGCTCTTGGTTACCCCAGAACTCATCAAAGCCGATGAGAACCTTAGTGTAGAACTTTGGGATTCAGATCGTCATACTGCGGATGACATCGTTGGGAAAGTCGAGCTTTCGATGCAGAAGATGATTCAACATCCTGGCAGGATGTATCCGCAAGTGTCCAAATTGGCAGGTATGGACGCTGGAAGCGAAATGCCGGGTGAACTTCACTGGGAGGTGGGCTACTTCGGCAAGCCTCAGTTCCGCCCTGCGCTGAGGACTGACGGCAAGAATCGAGCACTGCCAGACGAGTTGAAAGACGACCCGTCACTACAGGATGATAAAGGTGTCATAAACAGTGAGCAAGACGACGCTGTGATGCACACTCCACCAGACCCTTTATGGCCAAGTGGAGTGTGCTCCATCATCGTTCACCAGATTGTGAACCTCGAACTCGAAAATGTCAAGGGCAGTGAGGGCAATCGTAGAGGGAGAGAGTATGAGCCAGCGAAGCCATTTGGGGAAGCTACTGAAGAGACAGGAGGGAATCTTCCCACATCTTATTGTACCATCCTCTACAACGACCAGCTTGTCTACCGAACGAGGAGTAAGGCCGTCTCGTCCCAGCCTATTTTTAACGCAGGAACAGAACGATTCATTCGCGACTGGCGTTCAGCCATCGTCACGGTCACTGTTCGCGATTCCCGCAATCGAGAACACGATCCTATACTTGGAGTCGTACCCTTGAAGCTTTCTGATATTCTCGAGACATCGTCTCAAGTCACTCGGTGGTATCCGCTCGATGGAGGCATTGGATTCGGCCGCATTCGTATCTCGCTCCTTTTCCGCAGCATTGAAACTCGTCTCCCTGCAAACATGCTAGGTTGGGATGTAGGCACATTTGAATTCCGGTCTGAGCGGATCCTGGCAGTGGGATACACTCGTGCAGCGAAGTTGCGACTTCGAACCGGTGGCAGCACGGGAAAGATTTCTCGATCCCAAGCCCAGAAACTTGATGAAGGCGATGGCTACTATTGGGATTTGACAACTACAGGGGGCAAGAACAATATTCGCTTACCCGTGAAGTATCGTTATAGATCGCCCATCGTATTCGAGTTCCATGTCGCCAACAAGAGGAAAGCAGATGCCTATGCAACGATCTGGCTTCAGCATTTCATAGATAACGAAGACGCAGACATCAACATTCCCATCTGGCAGACGGCAAATCCGGCCCGCCTCACCCAAAACTACATCACGGAGGAGAATTGCAAGAAAGAACCAGGCCTCGACGAACTCGAAGAAGTCGGTCGCCTTCAATTCCGTGCTCGATTCAAGGCGGGAACAGATGAATCTCACGAATCCTTCATTGTCGATAATGAATCCCGTGAAACCTATGAAACCTGGGAATGCTGTCTCACTGAAGGCGTTCGCAACCGTAAAGTCGACAAGGAACTCCCAGATCGCCTCCAACGGCTGCACGACGAATCACTGGTTGAGGGACGAGACATGCTGAAGCAAGCAGATGATCAAGAGAAAAAGAAATGGCTCTCCAAGGATGGTGAAGACTGGTCTGGAGCCTTTGGTCACGACCCGAAGGCATATATGGATACCAAAGGCAAAAAGAGGAGAGAACCTGGCGTTGAAGAACCACTACATGACCCATACCACCCAAGCGATGACGAAGACCATGACGACGTCGACAACGACAGCGGCTCTTCGTCCGAAGATCTCGGTATCCAAGACGCCGACAACGCAGGCAACATGTCCAGCATGAACGGCCAACTCCAACACCAAAGCACCGATTTATCTCCCAGCTCCGCTCGTGCCTCCGCCAGCATAGACCGCACCGAAACAACAACTGATACGAACGGCTCATTGAACCAGTCGTCGACGAGTTCTAGTAAGGACGTTAATCGACAGAATAAGAGGGCCGAGGAGCGCAAGCAGAGGGGTTTGATGCAGTGGAGTATGTTGTGACACACCGTTTCACTGGCGTGTGGGAAGGCTAATGAGGAGACAGAGCCGGCCCGCAATGCCAAGTTCGCGAAGGATCAAGGCAAGATTGGGTTTGCAAAGTTGAAGAAGAAGATTACGGGGGGATTGGAGGGACGGCAGCTTGGGGTTGAGACTGGTGAGTATCTTCTTGCTTTGCGGAACGGGATTGATGGAACTAACTATTTGTACAGAAACTGGAAGCTAAACTTGACGCCGAGAGAAGGGTCATATGTGGTTTTAATCAAGTGTGATCTAGGAACCTGGTGATAGGAATGAATGGCAAGATTAAAACGTGGGTACTATGGTGTAAGCTGGATCATTTGGACGCTTCTTGTGAGCATGGTGGGCCACTTTATTTGGGTGTATCTGGGGTCCAGTTAATTATTACGTTGCATTTCGTCAGAGAAAAAGGATACATGTAGTGCTCTCTAATGCCTTTCCTTACCATACCTTACCATACATTTCCTTGTCTCTTTTTATTCTTGTCTCGAGTCAAGACACTGTATATCTAGCTATGTAGTACACCACCAATCCACCAAAATCCTTGTCTACCACCTTGAGTGCTAGACGCATTATCGCTCATTCTTGGCCACCCAATACCCTTCTCATGGCCACTGTCCCACGTAATTGTGACTCTACCCTTGTAATGATCATCCGATAGTCACAGAGTCTTCACCCTGATGCAAAACCTCTCTCTAATATCGCCGATTACTTCCTGAGAATAATTGGTTGAGAATGAATGCACGGCGGATGGCTCACCCGCTTAGACTTGTCGACTACCAAATGGCCGTACTGTCTTTGCCGCCGCCGCGCGTTTGATGCGGAATACATGTGGTGGGGATCATATGATGGACCGAGAGATAATGTAGGAGCCATTGTGGAGCGCATATTGTGGCAAGCCGGCTGAGTGAGCGACAATCTAACGCAATGTGTGCAGATGCAAGGGAAATTGGGGCGCCACCCAGGCCGGGAGTTGCCAGGAGGTGAAGATTGAGGGAAGAAGGGCGCGGGAGACGTGAGAGTGGTTGAAGGTGTTGGGATTGTTGTTGGTGATCCAGGAGGAGAAACTCTATTGGGTACTTTTAAAGTTGAGTCGTCTGAGCAAATCATGTACGTGGAACAAGATGCCTGGTTTACGCCATGTTTCGGGTGGTCTGCATGCTTATACGGTCAGCTGACTTGGGATTAGTGCTGGCTATTGCTGGTTATTCGGCCGATCGATTGGGGAGAGGGAGCCGGGGTGGGATGGGGGCTATTCCGCCTCCATATCATAGAACATAGCCTCTCTCGATGCTGCCGGATGTCAATCGTAGCGCAATGATAACGGATGCGGTGAACTGAAGTCGCATTTACCACATCTGGACTAATATGGCGCGCGCGCCGAAGGAACTATCTATAGAGTGACTCAGCTGCGAAACACGGATATGAGCTTGCGGCATGGAGGAGAGCTGGGGCTAAAGCCATGCAGCATAGCAGCCGTGAAGATTGCGGGAACGGGTGTGACAATCCAGTCTTCCTTCCGAGGCGTCAGCGGCGGCAGAACTCGGTGTACAAACTGAACTCGGCGTCTAATTTGAATTAGCTATTGGTGGGAAGACAGGGTTTAGGGAGTTTAAGGGAGGAGGCGGCACTGTAGTGAAGGCTGATCGCTTGGGGATGCGGAACGACCCTGGGGCGATAACCGTCCTTCAGTAGGGCTGAGCGGCGTAATTGGCTGAGCGGTGTAGAAAAAGGCGTAATTTGCTTGATTCGATACCTTAGGCATGCAGGAAGTCGATCTATGAGGTAGGGTTCTCTTTTAATTCCCCTTCACCTCTGCCACAGCGGCACAGTGCGGCGCAGCCGCGTAGGGGTCGAAGGCTCAACACAGAGGAGAAGAGCGAAAGCGAACAGTCGGATGGGGCACTCTACCGCTTGTAAGAGGTAATTGGACGCCATCTCGGATCTTTAGAGGCATGGAAAGTGAGGCGTTTGCATGGTGTTAGCCTTGAAGACGAAAGGTCTGACTGGCCCCAAGGAAGTTGCACAAATGTTACGAGCCCTTTACGAAACGCATTCTTCCTCCGAAAACAGCAACCGGGTCAGTCGGTAACTGAGTGCGGTGACTCACCGCTGAACCTTTACTCCCACGAGCGTGAGTTGTGGTGGGCGCTTGAGCCGCAGCGTTGTTCCCAATGCTGTACCGGCAACGAAAGGGCACAGCTCTTTGTCTCATCAAAACTAGCTCCTTGGAGCTGCTCAGTCTCCTACCTAAAAACAAATCGAAGATAATTAATGTCAAGGGCGCCAAATATGTTGGTTAGCCTTCTAGTGCTCCTCAATTGCCACGAGCAGGATTCTACCATGCAATATTTCTGCCAGAAGCTCGAGCTGGAACATTTTAATGATCGATAGATAAATACGCGCTTCCGGCATCCTGGTTGGCTAGTTTGACGAAAGTGAGGCGGCCGTTAGACCGCGTGTGCGTGCGGCACGTTATTCTTTTTTTGACGTCCAACCTGACAGCATCTCTTAAGTGGTTTGTCGGAGTCCAGCGCAATCTCCTCTTACCAGCGAGTGCAGGTGGAGCTAAGGGGTGATGGACAGGCGCCCTAAAGGTTCCTGAATCATTTGGGGTTCGTAGGCGTGAGTGATTTTCGTGTGGGATTGAATGGTGACACTCATAAACTTGAACACGTGATCCAAAAGTTAGAGACGGAAAGTTCTGCGTGGAACTAAGGTAGATGGATGGAATTAAGCAAGCGGCATTTACGCCGGTCTAGTGAGGTGGTTGGAGTCGTTAGCACCGAGGGACAGGACCTATCAAACCACGTCGATTAAGCTAGCATTGAATGGGGAAACTTTCCTGTACCAAAGGGCATTTCTTCATATGGATAGGTATGGATCAAATGACGGCAGGTTGGTATACTTGGATCATGGCCGTTCACGGCACTAGACCACCGCTAGCTGAGTTCAGTTGTTGCCGGCAATGTACATACTTAGGAGACTGGAACCTATGAACCCTTGCCTAGGTTAGGAATGCGGAAGACGGGGGTAAAGTAGAAAGTGGACGGTGAGATCCGAGCTCTAGAGGTCATCCAAAGCAGAACCTGATAGTAGTAGTCGTAGCTCAAGATTGCTATGTCCCTAGAGTGTCGGAGCTGCGTGTCTTGATTATCGGTCCTTGGGAATAAACGAATTCGCCCCAGTACCAGACTCGGATACTGGTGCTTTAGCATCAAACTCGGTTTAAAAGGATACCAAAAGGGGTGCTTTCCACCTTCTAAGCCACAAGGGGTTGTTTGGAGAGGCGCTCTGACTCATCCAGTGTTAGAGAACACTCTCGGGGCGAATGTAAGAAGCACTTCCCGACGCCCCACGGAAACTCCTAGACATTTATTTCCGTGAGTAGGAGTTGGCAAGGTTGACGTCGCGATTGAAGAAATTTTTGCTTTCGCCGTACATATCAGGCTTTCCGTCTGTTCGGAGATGTTCGATACGAAGCGCCTAAATTCTGCTTGAAGCGATGTGGAGTTTGCGCCCCGAGTTTGACGCCGCCGCAACGACGCTTAGGCGAATCAGCTTGCTGCAAGTGGTGCCTGACAGTGGCGAAGAATACAGGATCAGAGATGAAGACATGTTGTGTAATCTGTTTGGGCGGGATAAGGCAGTGTTGGATGAAGAGGGGCGGTGTCTTGAGGACATTATGAAAGGAGTTCAGGATAGCGCCTTCCATCGGAACGTCGGTACTAAGAATTATGGGCACAGTTCGGTGCCATGGCCACAACTTGAGAAATATGCACTGTTTATGCGAAACTTGATGGAAGGATTGATGATAGAGCGGACTCATTTTTTTGGCCCCAGTTCAAAAAATTCTTATAGATCGCAGACACTAGTCTCGCACTAACGAACACCAAGGGCGAGGCCGGGAGCAGATATAAAAGTAAAGGCATATGAGAAATCAAGAAAATATGGAGTACACTTTCTCTAGTCACAAACAAGGGGGGGTAATGGGGTAGAAGAACAAATTCATTTGGTGTTTGAAAGAGTGGCTACAGATCTTGCAACGGGCTCCTAACAGGCTGGCACGCTGGAAGGACCAAAGGAAGGGTTTCAAAAAGAAATGAATTTTCAAATGACCATCAAAACCCAAAGATAACAAACACCAAAGCAGAGTACCAGGTTGCCACCGTGAGATTCGACGGAAGAATGGTGGCAGATGAATCTGCTATTTACTGCGGATCTATCGTTGCCTTTGAAATCGTAAGCACATGCCCACTAGAATGGAAAAGTGGAACCTCACTAGACAGCGAGGACACGGACGTGGAGCCCCATATTGTAGGTAATCTCGGTGGACTGGGCAAGGCTGCAGTTGCAATGGGCCCCCGAGGAGTCCACTGCCCTGATTGGCGCCGTGACCTCCGGCGACACCTTGGCCTTGACCATTTCCAGTGGTATTCTGAGTGTTTCCTTTGCCAGTAGAACTCATCGTGATAGAATTTCGGTTGAATGGATATCTTTGGGTGGTTATAAATTCAAGACGACTGAATGGCGCGTGAAGTGACGTTGGCGTTCAGAGAAAGATAGAAAATAGGCTGAGGAAAGACACAGTGGTGTGTTGGAGAAGGATACTGTGGTATTCAAGTGAAGTAGGTCCCCTTTATACTCATTTTGACAGGGTGGCCGAGCTGTTTGGGCAGAGTCCACGCCACAAAGTGAAAGAAGTGATACTCGGTTGATGCTAAGCTGATCGTCCTCGTGTGAGACAATATCATTATAAAAATGCAAGAAAGCGGCGAGGTGGACCTGAATGTTTCTGAAAGTTCGGATGATGCCGAGCCAAGTGTCGGAGGCACAGAGAACTAGCGTCCATAGCGTCAACACAGTGCCACAGCTACTTGAAGGCAGAAACTGAGAGAGTAATTCGATTTTAGGAAGACTTCTATATTCCAACTCGATCTCCTTTAGAAAGCCTCTGACTTTATTCAAGGAAGCTAGAAATAAGAGGTTCCGTTTTATTAAGAATCTAGTAATTGATGACAAAAGAAACTTCAGGAATGGAGCAAGTTAGTTCGAGGAGTTACTGGGATTGTGGGAAACTTTTATGTATAATTTTGTTCAAGAGAGGTCCCAGTATGCAAGGTCGAATGTATACAGGTTTAGTCGGAGGTTGGATAGACGTCTCTTTCGGTAAATTTCAAGCCACGGAGAACATGGCTGGGGAAGACATGGATATTGGCAATCCGTAATCAAAGTGGCGTAACAATACCATTTGTCTGGGAATAAAACCAAGTCTTATGTGGCGGTGAAAAAATTGAGGCTAGTGCCTCTTCCACAGCGGCGCAGCGAGTGACGGTGACGGAAGCTGAGAGAATCTTTCACAAGGGATAGAAAACTTCAAGATATTCGAAATTGGATGACGTATAGAATGAGGTAGCCGAGGATAGTGAAGGGGCAGTAGAAGTTAAACGCTACGTAGAGGGCAGATATGGTTGTGAGTTCTGAAAGTTCACCTTCGCATATGGGGGTGTGGGCAGCTTCAGCTTTTAGTCAGCCTGGGCTTCTGAACAACTCGAGCTTTCATAGATGCAGCTATTTGAAGATTTTTTACGGAGAATGGATCTTCGGAAGGTTCGAAAACATCGTGGACCTCAAGGGGTGCATTACCTAACAAGTCAGCCTTAAAATGAAGGTCACGTGCTTAGAGCGCTTGCCATTTGAGGCATCCAAAGCAGTGCTGGCGATAGATCGATCCGATTCGTGGATCGATCCGAATCCACGCTATCCTGAATCTGGATTGGATCCTCGAATCAATTCATAGTCTTAGCTGAAAATTTGCTTCCCTATTAATAAAACAACTTTAAAAGTCTTGTACAATAGAATCCTATAAATTAAGCTTAACTCTAGTGCCTAAAAATAAGGGCAGTGACATTAGAAACTTTGTACAACTACTAATGTCTAATAAACCTACTAAATAAAACAGCTAGCTTCTCTAATACTGTAATTTCTACAATTACAACTACGCTTTAAAGGTTGTTATAAACTTTTAAAGGCACTTAAAATCTAACTACTAAGTTTTAGCAAAGGGTACTCTTTCTTTTATATAATAAGCAGGTGCTATTAAACTCTAAAAGCTATAAGACTACGCAGAACCTTACACAAAAGAAGATATACAGAATGCTGCGTTTAAAGCCTATCTAAATAAAGATATTATTTAAAAAGCTCTTATATAACTAATTATTTAACAGCATTTTACTCTCTTAGTTATTAAATTATTGTCCTTTTAAGCTTTTATACAAGCATTAAATCTTGTTACTAGAGAGGCTATTTTAGTTTTACACTTTACTATTTATACAGCAATCTAAAGCTATTAGTATAAAGAGAAGCTTATTTTTTAGCGTAAGATTTAAACAGCAACTTTAAAGATTAATGTTACGCTTAATCTCTAGACCTCTCTAAACTAAATTCTATTTATTGCAATTACTAGACACTTTGTATAAAGCTTAGATAATACTGTTACTAAACACTTTCTTACTTTACAACTAGTCTTAGGCTATTCTAGTAAAGAACAGTTCTCTGTACTTTGTACAGTACTTAAGGAGTACAAGATTACTAGAAATCTAGAAGCAGTTGTTAGAGATAATGCTAGCACTAATAACACTCTCTATTGTATAATTAGTAAGTAGTATTCTAACAAACTTAATCTACATTAGGATTCTAAGAATAAAAGAGTTTGCTATTTTAGTTATATTATTAATCTTATTATATAAGCATTTCTGTTTTTAAGTTTATATAAAAGTTATCTTAAAAATCTTAAAGCTGTAGACCTTAAAAAGGCAAATAAATTACCCTCTAATTCTATACAACAAGATATAATTAGAGCTATTAGTCCCCTTAGCAAACTTTATAACATTGTAGTCTATATTTATAGTTTAGGGCTTTGTATAAATAAGTTTATCTTGTAAGCTAGACAGATAATACTCTTAGACAATTATATAAGATAAAACAGCTAGTATTATATAATTAATACAGTAATTAAGCTTAAAATGTATGTAGATTTCTATGTTAAAAACTAACTTAATCTTAAACGCAATACTTTAGAAATAAAGGATTAGAAAATGCTTTATATAATAAAAACATTCTTGCAGATTTTTAAAAATGTAATTCTCTAAAACAAAGAAGATGTAAAATGCCTTAGACAGGCTCTTCCTTCTCTATAGATCTTATAGACTTACATAATAGCTTTCCTAGCAAAACATAAGAAGGGAAATACATAATTTAATAAAAATTATGTTATATAAGCTACCTAGGCACTTACAGCATAGCAAAAATAGTAGGACTTACTTTAAAAGCATCTTCTCTACTAAATTGCAACAGTTTTACATCTTTATTATTATATAAACTAGGCTAATAAGGTAATGCTTACCTTAAGGTTCTTTGCTAAAGACTAAAAAGCATAGAAAGCTTAGCTAAAATAATTCTAGCTTAATTTTTAATCTAAATATTAAGATTTATTATTAACACCTCTCTAAAGTAAAGTGTAAGAGTAAAGAAAACAACAGGCTACTTATTATATAACAGCATAGATTATTTATAAAGTCTAGGATTATTTAATTAAAGCTATAACTAAGTAAATTCTTAGTAATTAGGCTTTAGTAGAGAATCTAGATAAGTAGGCAGAGTATACAGGAGAGCTAGCAACAAAGGGGGTTAAAGATGTGTTAAAATAGTGGCAGAATAACGTACAATAATCTTAGTAGCCCCTTCTTACTTATCTTGCACTTAAGATCTACTCTATACTACTTATAAGTAATAAACTAGAACATATCTTTTTTAAAGCACATTATATAATCTTTTAGACTTAAGCATTATTAAATTTTAATATTATTAAAGTAATTAAATCTTTAAATTACTAGTTAAGTTAAAAATAAGTAGACTATTTAAAAGAGTAAAGATCTTTATTTTCTATCTTATTCTTTACTTATAAAAAGACTGTTAATTTTAAGTAATTTATTATACAATATTCTAGCGCCTATTCTTATTATTACTCTCTAGCTCCTTAATCTTGTATAGGTAATCTATAACAATGTTATTTACACTAGAAGACAAAGTTGCTAGGGGACCTATACTATTATTAGGTGTCAGACGATACTAATTAGGTTAAGAGCTATTATAGTAACTGCAACAGGCAGCCTAATCTTTAAATTTGTAATTAGCGCAAGCAGCTGCCTACTTAGACAAGAGTAAAACACACTCTAAAAATAAACTATAGTAAGAATAGCTAGCATACTCTACTATGTAAGTTAGTTGTTGTACAACATGTAAGATAGAAGGCATATAGTAAGGTTCTATGTTAATAGTACTATAAGTCTAAATTAACACTGCATTAACATATAACAGGCAGTGGGTATTTAATTAGAAGGCATAAAGGGTGCTGCTGTAGTATTTAACATTATTATAGGGTGCAGAGAGAACCTATTTCTGCTAGATCTAAAATTGTTAGCTTATTGTACAATAGGGGGAGTAACTTACAGTATGCGCTACAACTCCTAGAGCTGCTTGTACGTTTAGGTTAGAGGCAGCAGGAAAAACCTAGATGCATCTTTTGCGGCTATTAGCGCTATGCTGCTCCTAGCTATTTTTATTGTTCTTCTTAGCATTCTAAATTACAATGTCTATGTTTTTATATAATAAAATAAAAAGAAGATACTTTTTGTAATGCTTGTTGTATAAAGCAGGGCTTAATATACATTTCTCCCTTTATTGTTTAGATTTTAAGCTATTAACTGCTCCTATTGTAAATAGAATTCTATTATCCTAAGCTAAATTTTTATTAAATGTTTATTATACAACCTATTAAGAGTATAATAGCACAAAAAATTAAGTAAAAGACTAATTGTTTAGAATAGTTGCCTATTTAGCCTTAGCGCTGGATTGATTCATGGATCCGATCCAGATCCAGGATAGCGCCACGTGATTCCGGATAATCGATTCGGACCGATTCCCGCCAGCACTGATCCAAAGTTGACGTTAACTTGATAGTTCCTTACAGACCTTCTTAACCTGCACACAACTCATTAGATCTTGGCCGCCTTTCCAAGATACTATTCTTGCGTACAGATGGAAGTCTCTACCCCGTTCACCAAGAGGGCTTTTCTGAGGTTGTGACTGAATCGTGACTTGTAGAACAGAACGTTCAGAGTTCTCAACAATTAAGCTGGCTTGCAAGCTAGCTTAATAGGCTTGCTATGTAAGCAAGTAAGCTAAGCAAGCTAAGAGAATAAATTGTAATAAGCAATTAAGCTAAAAATCTCTAGCTTATTAGGCCTAGCTTATAAAGTCTATTAATATTCTAATTATTTCTAATTTTTTTACTATTTTAAAAAGATGCTAAGCATCTTGTATAACTTTAGTAATAGTAACTTTTTATTTACTTATAGCTGCTTTACTTTTAACGTACTCTACAGGTGTAACAGCGCAGGCAAGACAATAGGTCTAAATGCGGTGTGAATCTACTTAGAGGCATATAAGTGCGTAGAGACTTAGAAACCTAGTAATTCTATTAACACCTATAGGCCTTATATAGAAGGGTATTAGAAAACTACTAGGCTAGCTAAGAGAAGAGGTACAACTAAATACTTAGAGGAATAGAGGTATAGCAAAGGCTAGGGCAGAGTTAGAGTAGATATAAAAAACCTTTAAATGTAAGTTTATTAAGTAAACTTTATAACGTACACTATAGGCAAGTTGCTTACACGCCTAAGTTGCTTACTTTTACTAAGACCTGTTACGTCCTACGACTAGACCATAGCCCTAGGTCAAGGAAGTGCCCTACTGTTGTTTGACTAGTGGCCGAGCCCGCTGGAGGAGGGGCAGGCAGGATCACGGGACTACACGGACGAAAGGCTGTCCCAGTATCCAGACAGCGTGATTGGAGAATGCTCCGTCCAATAGGGTCCTGCTCGCAGTGCGCGCAACTTAGAAGTATATAGCTTTAATCCTAACTATAGTTTAAAAGTTATAATTAACTTTTAGTTTATTTTTACATAGACTAAGTAGTATAATAGTTTTTAATAACACTAATACTATTATATATCTTATACTATAACGTACTTCACAGGCAAGTTGCTTACACACCTAAGTTGCTTACTTTTACTAAGACCTTACTAAACTACTTTTCTTATACTAATGCATTCTCTATAACACTACTTAGATGTGCTAAAAGAATGTTAGATATAGCTTACACTCTAAGCTTTTAAATAAGACATAAAACTTTTAAAGAAACATACTACAGCTATATACAAAGTTCTATAAAAAAAGAATAAATAACTATAGCGCTAGATAACCTTTATAAGCTAATTTTATAGCTAAATTATAAAAGCTAAGTAATAAAAAAAGTAGGTAATTATTAAAACTATACTTAAGCTATATATGTAAAGAATTTCCTCTTAAATAGCATTTATAGCTAATATAGCTAATTTTTTACACACTAAGCATAATCTAGGCTATGTTTATATAAACTAGCTTAGTATGTTTATAAAGTATTATTTAAAGCTTAAAGTAAAGTTTTAAGTATAAGTATAGTTAAAAAATATTTAGCTAATTATAAAGCTTATTTTACTAAAGTTATACATATTATTATTCTAAATACTATACTTAGCTTTAATAATCTTTATAAGGCTAAACCTAGTTTAAATTACTTTAGAACTTTTATAAAAAGCTTTTTTATAGTTATAGTTATATTTAAATATTACTTTAAGCTTTAAATAACACTTTATAAATGTATAAAGCTAGTTTATGCTAATATAGCCTAGATTATGCTTAGCGCGCAAAAAATTAGCTATATTAGCTATAAATACTATTTAAAAAGAAATTCTTTACGCATATAGCTTAAATATAGTTTTAATAATTACCTACTTTTTTTTATTACCTAGCCTTTATAATTTAGCTGTAGAATTAGCTTGTAAAGGTTGTCTAGTGCTATAGTTATTTATTATCTTTTATAGAACCTTATATATAGATATAGTATATTTTTTTAAGAGTTTTATATTTTATTTAAAAGCTTAAAGCATAAGCTGTATCTAATATTCTTTTAGCACATCTAAGTAGTGTTGTTAGGAATGTATTAGTGTAGAAAAATGTCACGGTTAACTTAGACATGCCTCAGACTCTCCCTAGAGAGCCCTCGGCCCGGCCTTGGGCACATGACGTCCTGTCACGTGCCCCAGCACATATATATATATATCCTCTCACAAACCCCTAAGTCTCCTTAAGGATTTGTCTATTAATACTATCTGTTGCGTTTGCCAAAAGGTCAACCTCCCAGCTAGCACAGCAGAAGGATATATATAGACGGATAGCTGTACGCGACACACCCCCCAGCTTGAACTGTGGAACAAGAGAGGTGAAACATGTTGAAACAACCTCAACACACCCTTCCTCTTTAGCCCAAGCAACAGAACTTAGAGACAGATCTAGTAAGGTAGCCTCTGTAATAGACGCACTGCCTAAATGCTCTTTGCTGGGCGTGGGAATTAAACACGCAGTGCTCCGGGATAATGCGATCCTATTGGTGGAGCGGGGGTGCGCAAATTTTCAAGCGCTAACCATCTACACTACGCCGCGAACCGGGCTCATAACTGTTGCGTTTGCCAAAAGGTCAACCTCCCAGCTAGCACAGCAGAAGGATATATATAGACGGATAGCTGTACGCGACACTATCTTATACCCTCTTCTGCGCTTTATGCTTTCTGCTTTATAGTGCTCTTATAATTTAAATCTTTTATACTCTCTTACAAAGACATAGTTAGTTTAAAAAATAAAAGGCTACTTTTACTACTACTTTTTAAGCTTTACTTTAATTAAAGAGCTATAATAATAATAGCTAGTAGTAGTTACACACGCAAAAGTAGGGCTACAGCTACTACCTCTTCTAAGGCTGTCCTAGAGACGCCTTATAACAACTTTAGTGCTTAACTTTTTAAGCACCTTACATTCTAGCGCCTTAACTAAATTCTACTAGATTAGCAAGTATAAAAAGTAAAAAATAAAAAACACTAAGTTTTTAAGTTAAGAAATAAGTAAGACTTTAAAAACTTTTAAAAATATAGTTAAACTAAACCTAAAAACTTTTTAAGTTACACTAAATAAAAATTAAATAACTTTTTTATTACACTAAGCTTTTTAAGTTTTAGGACTTTAAAAACTACTAGTTAGCTCTCTATAAGCTACTTACAGCAACTATTAGTAATAAAAGTAAACGTAATATGCTGTAGTACTCTTCTAAAGTAAGCCTAAACTAGTTCTACTACTATCTTAGTGCAACTTTTAACTAATAAAGTGTTTATATAGTTACTTTTTATAAAAGCTTTTTAGCTTAAGGCTAAAAAAGCTTTAAAAGCTAAAATTAGTTAAACTTATAAATAAGCTTAAATTACTTTTATAACTTTTAGCTTATTTTTTAAAACTACTTTAAATTAACTCTAATTCTAAGCTAGCTTAAATAAAACTCTAAGTTAGCTATTTAAGATTAAGGCTTTTTTAAAGCTTAGCTTCTTAAAAAAGTCTCTAACTTTATAGTAAGTAAACACTTAAGTAAGAGATATAAATAGTATCTAAAAATATATAAACTTTTTAAATAACTTTACTACTTAAACTTAATAAATTATTAACTAGATTTAGTTTAAAGTTTATAAAAACTTAATTAGTTACACTATTAATAAAGACACTATTAAAACCTAGGCTTAGCTTTAAACTAAAGTATATAAGCTTACCTAGAATTCTTTTCTAACATAGTATAAAAACTACTATTACTTTTAGAATATAAAGTAGAAAGTAGGTAACGTACTTCATAGGCGAGTTGCTCACACACCTGAGTCGCTTACTTTTGCTAAGACCCTACCAAACCACCCTTCCTACACTAATGCATTCCCCACAACACTACTTAGACGCGCTAAAAGAACGTTAGATACAGCTTACGCTCTAAGCTTTTAAATAAGACATAAAACTCTTAAAGAAATGTGCTATAGCTATATGTAAAGTCCTATAAAAAACAATAAATAACTACAGCACTAGACAACCTTTATAAGCTAATTCTACAGCTAAATTACAGAGGCTAGGTAATAAAAAGAAGCAGGTAATTATTAAGACTATACTTAAGCTATATGCGCAA
>NW_022985203.1:538147-543774 GCF_010093535.1 Lindgomyces ingoldianus
TCTTGCTAAAGTTGTACGTGTTATTATCCTAGATGCTATACTTAGCTTTAATATTCTCTATAAGGCTAAACCTGCCCTAAATTACCTTAGGACTTTTATAGAGGGCTCTCTTATAGTTGTACTTACGCTTAAACGTTACTTTAAGCTCTAAATAACGCTTTATAAATGTACTAGGCTAGTTTATGTAAACATAGCCTAGATTACGCTTAGCGCGCAAAGAATTAGCTATATTAGCTATAAATGCTATCTAAGGGGAAATTCTTTGCGCATATAGCTTAAGTATAGTCTTAACAATTACCTGCTCCTTTTTATTACCTAGCCTTTGTAATTTAGCTGTAGAATTAGCTTGTAAAGGTTGTCTAGCGCTGTAGTTATTTATTGTCTTTTATAGAACTCTACACATAGCTATAGCACATTTCTTTAAGAGTTTTATGTTTTATTTAAAAGCTTAAAGTGTAAGCTGTATCTAATGTTCTTTTAGCGCGTCTAAGTAGTGTTGTGGGGAATGCATTAGTGTAGGAAGGGTAGTTTGGTGGGGTCTTGGCAAAAGTAAGCGACTTAGGTGTGTGAGCAACTCGCCTATGAAGTACGTTAATATATTTAACACTTTTATTACTTAGCTATTTTAGTAAAAAAGCTTTTTAAAAAACACTTCTTTTTAAACCTTTAATAAAAAGAAACTTTATAAAATTAAAATTACTTTTATATAAAGCTACTTTTTAAAATTTATTTAAAAAAAATGTAGCATAATAGCTTACTTAAGTCTGTAAACACTTAGCTAGAGTTTAAGTGTGCTATATGTAACACTAAAACTATTACTTACTTTAAGTAAGCTTTAATAACATTCTAGGCTAGCTTTAAAAACGCTTTAACTTAAAAAAAAAGTAGTTCTACTTTACCTTAAACTTTTAATAAAAGTAAAAAAATAAAAAATAAAACTAAAAGCTTATAAGCTAATTACTAAGTAACTAGTAGTCTTTAGTATAGAAGACTAATACTACTATAATAATATTTTAAGAAACCTTTAATAAACATAAGCTTTACTAGTGTAACGGCGCAGGCAAGACAATGGGTCCGAATGCGGTATGAATCCACTCAGAGGCATATGGGAGTGCGTAGGGACTCAGAGACCTGGGAATACCAATGACACCTATAGGCCTTGTACGTAGGTTATCAGAAAACTACCAAGCTAGCTACAGAGGCAAGGTGCAACTAAATACATAAGGGAATAGGGGTAACAGCAGGGGTCAGGGCCAGGTCAAGGTTGGGGCTGATACGGGGGCCTTCTGGGCCATCCGAGATGGAACGATTCATGAGGATCGTTACACTACCCCCCCCTCTGTAGACTGATAGTCCCTATTAGTAGTAATCATAGTATAAAATATCGCTGTTATGTCCTCTGCCTCCTTAAACTAAAACTGGTCTAATTCAGCTAGGTATCCTAGCTCTAGATAATCCTTCGCGATACCAGCTGTGTGTCCCTATATTAATGCCATGCGTGCACGCTTGCTCCAATAGTAATCTAAATTAATGTTAAGTCTGTCTATAATAAAGGCTTGCTATTATTTAAACATAAGTTCTTTACTATCTGTAAGAATCCTAATCTTAGGCGTACATTTAGTAAGGTAGATTTGCTAGGTCTAAGGGGTGCCTAAAAAGTCTCTTGCACTTAGAGTAGTAAGAGTAGTATAGAGCGTTATTAGAAGTAATTTAGTAGTTAGTAGAAGTTAACTAGCAGTTTTTAGCTAGATTAGCTGCTTAAGCTGTACTTATAATTAAGTAATCTAATTATTAATAGATATACTACTAGAGGTTAACTCTAAATTAGGTAGAGGTATAGCTTTAGGTGCCGCAGGAGCGGGTTTAGCTGTTAACATAGATTGTTAATTAACTCTAGAGGGCTTGCCTTAGTTAAAGCGTATTTTAATTCTAGAATTAAGGGGTAGTAGTTAGTTAGACATTAGTAGTTGTCTTTAATTCTAATAAGTTATTAGTAGTCTCTAAGTTTCTACCTTAGCGCCTTTATGTAACTTTTCTAAAGGCAATTCTAATTACAGGGGATAGAAAGTTCTAAACTTAAAGGCTTTAGTTAACTAAAGGTTAATAAGATCTAGTTTATAAACTAAGTAATTTAATGTAATAGTGTAAAAAATTATAATCTAAACTAAATTAGACACGTCTTAGGCTTAGACATAGTTAAACAGATAATTAATGTAATATTATAATAAAGCTATTACTAGCAAAAGTAAGTTTTCTAATATAATGTAACAGCGCAGGCAAGACAATAGGTCTAAATGCGGTATAAGTCCACTTAGAGGCATATAGAAGTGCGTAGGGACTTAGAGACCTAGGAATACTAATAACACCTATAGGCCTTGTACGTAGGTTATTAGAAAACTACTGAGCTAGCTACAGGGGCGAGGTGCGACTAAATACATAAGGGAATAGGGGTAACAGCAGGGGTCAGGGCCAGGTCGAGGTCGGGGCCGATACGGGGGCCTTCCGGGCCATCCGAGATGGAACGATTCATGAGGATCGTTACAACTAGAAAAACTAATTTAACTAAAAAAGTAATAATAGCATAAAAAAAAGCCTTAGTTATAAATCTTACACACTTATAACTAAGGCCTAAATTAAATAGTAAATAGCTTTATATTATAGTTAAAGTGTAGCTAAAACTTTTTAATAGTAAATTAACTATTCTTTATAGCCTTTATAACATAGGTGCTAAGTTAAACCTAATAAACACTAGTGTTATTTAAGAATATAGCCTTTTATATAAGCACTACTATAAAAAGCCTAACATAAGCTTTATTAATAATTACTAATTATAATTAGAATTACTATAACGTACCTAACAGGTTAGCCGGCTACACAGGTTGGCTGGCCACTTTTGCTAAGCCCCTACTAAACTCTATCTATCTACATAATGCCTTAACAACAACACTAGATTAAATCTTCTAAAGAACATTAAATACAGCTTACTTTTTAAGCTTTTAAATAAGACTTAAAACTTTTCTTATAACACACTACAGCTATTTATAATGTCTCTTACACAACACTAAGTAATTAACACGCTAGACAGCCTTTATAAGCAGAATGCTAGCCTAAATTAAGGAATCTAACTAAGCTTAAGAAGAAGATAGTTATTAAGTATACACTTAAGCTTATTACACACAGATTTCCCTCTAGGCTTATAGCTATAGCTAATATAGCTAATTCCTTACTTATAAGGCATAATCTAGGCTAGGTTAGCTTAAACTAGCTTAGTATGTAGGTTAAGCACTACTCTAAGTTTATAATAAAGTTTAATTATAAGTATAATTATAAAAAAGCACTTTATAAGGATCTAAAAGTTATCTAGGGCTAGTTTTACCTAGTAGCTAACATAAAAGCTAAGTATAGTATCTAGAATAAAGACACATATAACTTTAATAAGTTAAGCTTTATAATAGGCTAGATATTAACTAAAGTAGTTATTACAGCTTTAAAAAGACAAAAACAGCTAAAGGTAATATAGTAAAGTAATAAAAAGTAAATAATAGTTATTTAAAGCATTAATGTAATAAGGTAGGCTATAAGATTATAAAGCTTTAAGTAGTAAATAAAGCTACTACATAATATAGATTACATAAAAAAGGTAGATTTAAGTAAAAAAAACTTTAATAGTTAAGAATAAGGCTTGTCTAACTGCTCTAAAGGAGTTTAGAGCGCATAGTAATAGGAAGAAGCTAAAGACATAAGTGTGCGCTAAAAAAAGTAAGCTAAGTTAAAGGTAATATAAGCAGTGTAATTAAACTAGGCATAACTTACATATATGTAAGTAAGTAGTAGAAGTAGACTTTAAATAATATCTTATATTATATTACTTTATATAGGGCTAAAGTAGGCTGTTTTGCGAGAGAATAGAGTGGTTTTAGTAGAGGCTTAGCAAAAGTAGCTAGCTAACCTGTGTGGCTAGCTAACCTGTTAGGTACGTTATAATCTTTTTCTTATTTATATAGATAGTAAGAGTACTAATAAAAAAGTTAGCTTTTAAAGATTTTAGTTAGCTAATTTCTTAAGTTATAACCTAAGTTTAAAGTACTCTTAGCTATAAAAAGCTAACTCTAAAATTTACTTTAAAAATAGTATATTTAAGTAGTAAAAAAGTAATAATAGTAAAATTTAGTTAGTACTTATTAAAAAGCTTCTAAAAAACTATAGTCTTAAAAAGACTATATATATGCTTTACTTTACCTTTTATACTATCTAACTAATAAGTAATAATGTTAGGGAAAAAGCCCTTCTAGAGAAACTGCTTTAAGGACACCCTAAACCTGTAACAATTCTACAAATCGTTCCATCTCAGGTCGCTCGGATCCTATCCGAAGGGTCCCTGTATCGGCCCTGACTATAACTTAACCTAGTCCTCTGCAGTTACCTCTATTCCCTTATGTATTTAGTTACACCTTGCCTTTGTAGCTAGCTTAGTAGTTTTCTAATATTCTTTTGTATAAGGCCTATAGGTGTTAATAGCATTCCTAGGTTTAGAGTCTCCACGCACTTTTATATGCCTCTAAGAGGATTTCTACTGCATTTAGACCTATTATCTTACCTGCGCTATTACATTATATTAGAAAACTTACTTTTACTAGTAATAGCTTTATTAATAATATTATATTAAATTATTTAGTTATTATAAATAAAAATTTAAAAACTTTTTACTAACTAAAGCTTTTAAGTTTAAAACTTTTTATTTTTTATAATTAAAATTACCTTTAAAAAAGTTATAAAAAGTGTGCTAAAGTAAAAACTTAAAAACTACTAATAACTTATTAAAATTAAAAATAACTACTAATGCTTAACTATTAACTACTTTTAGACCTTAGTATAAAGCTTATAACATACTCTAGCTATAGCTAAGGTAAAATGCTGACTACTAAAGCTAAATAACTACTAACTTTAATAGCTAAACTTTTTTTTATAAGACTTAAAGCTAAAAACTTACTAAATTTAAAGTTAAACTTTAGTAGTATAGCTTTTAAAGACTAAGTTACTTAATTAAAAGCATAAATTAAATAGCTAACTAGATTAAAAACTATTAGTTTTAATTAACTTTTACTAACTACTAAATTACCTTTAATAATGCCTTAAATTACTTTTACTATATTAATAGTAAAAGACTTTTTAAGCACTTCTAAGCTTTCTTAAAGCTACTTTACTAAATATATGCTTAAAATTAAAAACTTTATAAATAGTAAAAAACTTACATTTAAATAATAGTAAGCTTTTATTATAGATAGACTTAACATTAATTTAGATTACTATTAGAGTAAGTGTACACGCATAGTGTTAGTATAAGAACACACTGCTAGTATTACAAAGGAATACTTAGAGCCTAGATACCTAGCTAAATTAGATAACTTTTAGTTTAAAAATATAAAAAAAATAATTAAGCTTTTATAAATATACTTTATTACTAGTAATAAAAAATAAAAGTGTAATAAGTGTTTTAAACTTTATAAATAAATAAAACAAAAGTGTTTTTTTCTTTTAAAGCTTACTTTATTAGTGCTGCTATTAAAAGGTTTATATTAAAGTTAAAATAGTTCTTTTACTTATAAAAGAAAATACTGCCTAGCTTA
>NW_022985203.1:544139-553904 GCF_010093535.1 Lindgomyces ingoldianus
TTTAAGCTTAAATAAGTATAACTTAGTAAATATTAACTTATTATACTTATTTAAAAAAAACATTTTTAAGTCTTTACTATTTTATACTTAAAAGGTATTAAAGTTTAATTAAATTTTTTAGTTAATACTAGTGTATATAGTTTTTTATTTATTAACTTAATAACTACTAAGTTTTTATTTTAATACTTTTATATTTTTATCTAACATTTACTTTTTAAAGTTATAGTTAAAGGCTTTTAAGACTAAATCTAAGTTTGTATTTACTAGTATATCCGCCTACATATGTAAATTAATAGTAGAAGCATCTAGAACTACCCCTTTATAATTATAAACCTTAGCTTATAAAATTATATTATTAGCATTAAATAGTTATGTTATTTTAAACTCTAACTAGATATAAAAAAGAATTAAATTATATAGCCTAATAAGTATTTTACTACTTATAAACTTTTACTACTTTTACTTATGTAATTAAACTAGCCTACGCGTAATAAAGAAGTAGAGTTAGATATTAAACAACATAATACACTATAAAAAAAGACTATATTTAGCAGTTATACAGCCTAATAATTAACTGCATTAAGAGATTACTAAGGCTACTAAAATTATACTACTCTTTTATAACTTATAGTCTAAAAATACTTAAATTATTAATCTAGCTATTTATTAAGAAGTTTAGAATAGGTTTAAAAAGTATTTATTTCTTTACTATTACTTTTATTTTAGTAAATACGTTTTATTTTAACATAAAAAAATAAGTTTTTTTTAACTTTTATTTATAAAATTAAGTGTTTAATTAAAAATAAGTAAGCCTTACTATTAAATAATAAATGTAAAACTAAAGTATTTGTGAAGCTATGTGAGGCACCAAAGACATGAGGAACTGGATTGTATTGTCTTCCTAGAGGAGTCCTTTGCAGGAGTGTATATATATGCGAAATAAGTGGGTGAGTCGTGGCAAGAGACTGTGCTGAGATGCATACGACTATGGTGCCGACGCATGATCATCGTGTGACGACACATCCGACTATCGTGCGACTATGGTGACGAAGCATCCGAGTGTCACTAATGCAAACAGTATTAGTAAACCTCTAATTACTATCTAAATACTATTAGTACTAAGACATATTTAGCTACACTACAGCTTACTAATTACTAGCACATTACTTATACAACTATAAGATTGTCTTTATAAAACCTCTTCTTAACAGTTATAGCTTTTTATATAAATAAAATGTAAAGAAACTAAAGGTAATAAAAAAGTATATTATAAATAATATAAAATATAGCTTTATTAAGTAAAGTTAAAGCTTTTTTACATTTTTTTTTTTTATATATAAAAACTAAATAGCAACTTATGTATCTATGTTAATTACTGCAAACTTAACACTATTACCTATAAAAATGTGTATTTAATACTGTGTATAAACAAACTTTTATTAAAACTTATAAAGGTAGCTATTTTTATAAAGTTTAATATTTACATAGCTTTTAATAAAATTAGAATAGACCTAAGCTTTAAAAAGTGTACTACCTTTTAAACATAATATAAAATATATAAATGTAAAGTTTTGCCTTTTAAATTATGTAATAGCCTAGCAACTTACTAGCGCTATATAAATAATATATTAATTAACTATTTAAATAACCTTTACATTACTTATCTAAATAATATTCTTATTTACTTTAAAAATAAGGTAACTGTCTGTACGCAGCAGCAGCGTCGCGGCCTGGATACAAACGATCGCGCACGAGCAGGATCACGTATCTATGTCACATGATGCTCGTGCGCAAACCTCTATGCGCGAACATCTAGATATCCCCCTTTTCCTCTGTACAGAGGAAAGACAAGAGCAATAGAACTAAAAACATGTTACCCTTACTTTACCTACTTTATACACTATGCACACTATACACTACTCTTACTTTTACTACTTAAGTGCTTATACTATAAGCAGCTAGCTGTTAGAGCTTATTTAACACTAATTAGTAGTTAATTTAATTAACTATAAATTAGCAAGAGTAATAATAGAGTACTTACGCCTTATAAAGTACTTTATTTTATTACCTATCCTTTAGAAAGAGTAACAGCAGAGTACCTACGCCTTATAAGGTACTTTATTTAGTTACCTATTTCTTAGAATAGTAGATTAATTCTTTACATTATACAGCAAGCTCTGCTACTATATAAAGTAAAGAGAAGATAGTGTAAAACGCACACTAAAGCTACTAAAGCTGCATAACCTAGCAGCTAGATAATAGCATATTAATTCTTTACATTACACAGCAAGCTCTACTACTGTACAAAGTAAAGAGGAGATAGTGTAAGGCGCACACTAAAGCTATTAAAGCTGCACAACCTAGCAGCTAGATAACAGCAGTACCTGTGTAATCTACTAGAAAAGTAATTAACTATACTATTATAATAAAATCTTATTAGCAACTAATAACTTTGCGTAATAATAAAAAGAATAAGAAATAATTTTTATTATATAAACAACTTACAAAAAACATAGAGATATTAAAGGTAACACTATAAAATAAGACTAGCCTAGAGTACTAAAATAATAAAATTAACATGTTAGAAGCTCTAATAAGCTTATAAACTTAATTATACATAAGTTATATAATTACTAATCTACACATAATAACTTAGAAAGGCGCTACCTTTTTAAGTGCGTACATAGAGGATTTTAAAAAATAAACACTATAAGACTTCTTAGCACTTAGCTGCACATTTAAAAAGAAGCTTATATAAGTGCTAGAGGACAAGGGAATTACACTATAGCTAGGCACTAAAGGTACCTAAGCCTAGAAGCTGTACAATATAGCATAAGAAAAGGCAATTACACTAGAAAAGCTTTATATGTAACTTTTATTACTATATAAAGCTCTGCACAGAAGCAGACTAAACATAATGCTGCTATTAACACTAAATGTACTAGCATTACCTGCTTCTACACCTTAGCTAGCACTACACTAATTACTGTATAAACAATACATGCTACCCTACCTAACACCTGCTCTACACCCTTAATCGTACACACTACTGCCTACAGTAGTGTATGCACTACTAATACTACCTGCACAATTTATACTACATCACAACCTGTATAAACTTCTACTCTAGAGAGAAACTACTAAAGAAAAACTTCTAGTAGATAAGATTATATAATTCTAAAAAGTATAAAAAAAAAATAATAACTACATAAGTTAACTATATAATATCTTTATAAATAAAATAAAAATCTTTATTAATTTATGTTAATAGCTAAATATTTAGAAAACTTAGTACACAGACATCTTTCTAGATATTCTAAAAGGTTAGGCAAATATGTACTATATGCATAACATAGGCCCTAGACATAACTAGAAGCATTTATATAACACCTTAAGCAGTTACTTTAACACTAATGTAAACTATAGCTAGTACTAGATAGACTAGATAATAATAACTTTTACATAATGCTAATAAGAAAACTTTAATAAAAGTTTACATAAAGTCTTTAAAATAATAATTAACAAGCTTACGCTTATATAAAAAGCACTAAAAACAAAATTCTAAGAAAATGTTTTACTGCACACTGCTATTATACAAGCCTGTTAAGGACAACTAGAACTAGAACATACTATGTTTACTATTAAGCCCTTATGCAAAGCCCTATTTAGTAACTTACAGGCATTACTCTAAGTTACTATAGACTAAAGGGTAAACTAATACCTTTAGAAACTGCCTAATGCATACTACATAGACTGCTAATACAACTCTGTACAACAAGAAAGAAGCCTCCCTCTGCGTAGAAAAAGACAACATAGAAGATCTCTATCTAGGTTTAGGCTATAATCTAGAGATAACTGCACACAGATAAAGAAGTGCTTTGTCTGCTATAAGAAAGGATGTTAGTTATTAAACTACCCTTATAATAACTATATATAAGCAAAGAACTAGTACGTTGCCTTATATAAAGATTTTTATAATAAGACCTTATTATATAAAGCTATTACCTTGTACATCTAAGACTTTAAAGGTTACCCTAAGAAAAAAAATAATTTACATAATATAGAAAAAATAAAATAGAAAGGTAAGAATGCTAAAAAAGCTATTAACTACCTTACCTCTGCTACTTATCTACACTATGCAACAAAAGAGGACATCTATAGCATTAAACCTAAGAAATATGCTAAGCAGTTTATCCTTAATAACTAATACTATACAGTATACTAAGGCAAACTATAAGACATAAGCGTAGTAAAGATCTCTACTGTTAGTAAGTCCTAACTTAAGGCGTACATATAAAAAAACTTATGTATAGAAATTAATTAAACACCTAGCTAAACAGATATTAGCTTTAAAGGCTAGACACTAAAGGGATTAATTAGTACTATATAAATCTAGAACCTAATTAGTCTAGTTATATACTACATTTTAAAGACTTTAATACTATTTCTGCTATTACTAGTAGATGCTAACTAACTTAGAGCATACTTTAACAACATTTTAAATGTTATTATACATAAAGACAAAACTACTATACTTATTATATAAAAATAAAAACACTTTTTTTTAATATTAGTAAAGAAGAATTTATATCTTTCTTTACTAAATTAAAACTCTACTACCTCTACTACTAATTTAGACACCCCTGCACAGAGAGACTCTAGAAGATGCTAACTAGCGCTAGCCACAACATTAATGCTGCAGTGCTAGAAGAGATTAAAAAGTTCTGCTACTTCTGCTAATTATATAACTAGGCCTTATAAAAATTTAAGTTTATAATTAAAAATAACACCTACTTTAACTATAAAGTTGTTATTAATGTTATATAAATTAATAATAAGAATGTCTTATATATTATTAATATAGACACATTATTTTAGGCTGCTACATTCCTAAAATCTATATCTGCACAAGATACCTAGGATGCACTGTGCAAATGCTAGATTAACACCTATTAAGAACCTTTAAACTATATTATGTATAACTCTAGTATAAACTTTACTTTAAAGAATTTTTAAGCTTATGCAAAGATTATAAAAGCTACATGTAGGCAGATGCCTATAAAAGCATATTAGGCAGTTAGAAAGGTTAAGCGTGCGCACACACCTCTCTAATAAGCGTTTAACATTCTAAAGACTAAGCTAGGTAACTGTACAGATAATAAGGCTATCCTGCAGATAGCAGTTAAGGCTCTAAATAACACAGCTAGCCTACACAGTCTAGTACCCACACTGCTAGTCTTTAGGGCATACCTAAGAATTAACCTAAACTTTTTACTATTACTAGACATTATTACACAAGTAAGCGCTATATAAAAGGTAATAAAAATACTTTAAAAGAACTATGTAAAAGTAAACATTAATTATATAATTAACACTTATAATAGCCTTATAACACATAAAGTTCTTAACCTCCCCCTTAGCTTAAAAATTATAGCATAGAGAAAAAAAAAAGGCTAGACTAGCCTATATAAAATTAAGAGTATTAAAGAGAGAGATGTTATTATTAAAAAAAAAATAGCTTACTAAAGCTTTAATATACATAAGTTAAACTATACTATAAAAAAAAAAAGAAAGACAACTTACTTATAATAAATAACCTAAATAAACTAATCTCTATATAAAAGGATCTTTTAAAGAAGAGGAAAAGAGAACAGCCTTATAAAAATATTATAAAGGCAGAACTAGAGCCTACTACAGACTAAGCCCCTTAGGATAGTAATGCTGCACTAGTGCAAAGGGAAGATATAGATACTAGAAGAAGTAAAAAGCAAAGAAAACCTACACAAAGTCTAGACTAGGTATTTCTAACCTAGAAGAAAAAGAATAATTAAGCCTTATTTATTAAGCTCTATATAAATAGTGTAATTACTACACCTAGAAAACTATTTAAGAAATTAGACTACATAAAGATAGACACCTTAATTACTAATAGCACTTTTAAGGTTATAGTGTACAACTTAATAAGGCATAAAGGTTAGATTTTTAACCTTTACCTTATATAAAAAGTAAAAGGCAAAACAACCTAACTATATAAAAAATCCTGCCTAGTGTTTACTAGCTACTTAGATAAAAAGAAGAGAGAAATTCTTACTTAGTTACTAACTATTTAGAGAATAAGCTAAAGACTACTTTTAGCTATAAAAGTAAGCCTAAGAGCTATATATAAAATGCATTTTAAACTATATAATATTATATAAGTATATATCTAATTAACAGATAAGCTTATGTGCACACTATACATAAAGCTACTAAAGGAGATGCGCTAGAGCTTTCTACTAAATATAATACTCTAGGTTATATAACCTTTATATAGAGCTGCTAAATTAGGACTATATTAGTTTAAGATATACTATAACTACTATAAAAAAAAGCTGTATATGCACATTTTTTTATATAACCCCTACTTCTTAATTACTAATAAAGAAAAGCACACCTTTAGTATTACTAGCCTATAAATAAACAACACTTTAAGCATTATAATAAAAATTTTTATGTAAAGAAAAAAAAAACTATAAAAAGTAAAGTTTTATATAAAAAGTAAAACTATTCTAGCAAAAAAGCAACTTATTAAGTTTAATAGTAAAAGAATTAAACTTACGCATAACATAGTAGTCTTTACTTAGAAAAAATAAGTAAGCTACCTTTATATAATTAACTTAAAGAATAAGAATGCTGCACAATAATATGTTAAGTAACATGCAAAAGAAGTATATATTATATCTATATGTTAACTAAAGGTAGCATTTAACCTGTTTATTACTGCATAAACTATAAACCCTTTACATAATAACATTAACACACTTAACACATAAATCTAATAGTAGATAGATAATAGTAAGCGCAGTCTTACCTTCCTACTATTATAGCTTAATTATGTAAAGCTGTTTATCTTTATAAATAGATTATTTACTAATAATAAGAACCTTAGCTTATAGCTAAGATTCTTAATTATATTAAGTAATAAAAACTATATAAAGTAAAGCAACTACTTTAAAATACTAGGTAATATTATACACTAGAATTCTACTAAGTGTAAAAGAGTAACTAGAAGTGTCTTTACTAGTAAACTATATAGAATAGTTAAAAGGTTTAATAATGTAATTACTTTTAGTACAACTTTATAGTAAATTATATAAACACTTAAACTACTACTAATTCTAGTAGTAATCTACATAGATTTAAGGTTTTTATATAATTACCTTATTAAGTAAGGCACTACTAGTAAAAAGTAACTTATAATTAATATTATATTACTCTATAAATTATACAAGAAAAGGGAAATTACTAAAATTAAGTAGATTAATAGTAAAAATAACTTAGTAGATATATATATAAAGAAAACACTAAACTAGGCTTTTTAATTATTAGTCCTAACTAACTACCTCTCTGTCTAGATAGAAGCATCTATAAACTAGCTAGATCCTGTGCGCAAAGATGCCTTAGACTAACTAGACTAACAACGCCTTTATATAAAGCCTATTTCCTTTTATTTTATTTTTTTTATATTATACGCACTTATCTTTCTTATTATAAGGATCTGTCACTGTTAGCACTGTACAAAAAGAGAAAAGAGAGCTAGGGGATTATACAGCAGAGCTTAGAAAGCAAAGGATAAAGAAGAGAAAAGCTATTTATATAGCATAACTAGCCTATTCTAACGCACAGCATTACTAAGGCAAGTCCTAATAAATAGGGTAAAGTAAAGGCAAAATGTAATTAGATAGACCTACATAGACAGAAGGGAGGTAACACGTATAAAAGGCAACTCTTTAGACAAAAAGAAAAGTTGCTAGTGTCTATACACAGCAGCAGCGTTGCAGCCTAGATATAAACAATTGCGCACAAGCAGGATTACGTATCTATGTTACATAATGCTTGTGCGCAAACCTCTATGCGCAAACATCTAGATATCCCCCTTTTCCTCTGTACAGAGGAAAGACAAGAGCAATAGAACTAGAAACATGTTACCCTTACCTTACCTACCTTGTACGCTGTGCACACTGTACACCACTCTTACTCTTGCTACTTAAGTGCTCATACTATAAGCAGCTAGCTGTCAGAGCCTATTCAACAGTAACTAATATTTTTTATATTAAAATTTTTTTAAAAAGGCTCTAGTAAGCAAAATTATAAGTAGAGATTAAAAAAAGTAAATTTTATGTTACTTAAATAAAGTATTTTAGCTATATACTTTTAAATAAAGAACTAAAAGTTAACCTATAGAAAGTAGAAGTGCTACGCAACTAGTAAGCGCTTACTACTATAATAGATGTAAAATTCTTTTTAGGCTTTACTAAATTTTATTAATAATTTATTTTAAAATTTTTTATATAGTAAAACTAATTATTACACTTTAAAGTCTTACTACCCCTTTTATATAAACTTTAGAGTGTAATATAGCTTTTAAAAAGCTAAAGTTTAAGCTACTAAAAATACCTACACTTTACTATTTTAACTTTATGTTATAAACTAAAATTAAAACTAACGCTTTTAATAAGGTAGTAGTAGAAGTCCTATTTTAAAAACATGCTAATAGAAATTAGTGCTTTATTTTATTTTATAGTAAAGTCTTATCTAGTTTAGAGCTAAACTAAGAAATACATAATAAAAAGCTATTTATAATTATTACTACATTTAAATAATAAAAAGCTAAGCTTACATTAGTAATAATAAGCACTTTAGTATATACTAATAATTAGTTATTAAAGTATTTTATAATAACTAAAGTGCTAAATACTTATTAGGTCTATTAAGCTAAAAAGTTAGCTTAGTATTACTTCTAAATTAAGTACACTCTTAGTAAAAATAACGCTAAGGCAGACATCTTTAGCTGTTATAAATAAGATATAAAAAATTTAAAAGTAGCTTAAACTAATAACTAGTTAAAGGTCTTTCTTAGACTACACTAACTTTACTTTTAAATTAATAAGAAATTAGCCTAGTACTATATTACTTAAATAATAACTTAAGTAACTTTACTAAATATTATAAAAAAACTAAACTAGGTTATATCTTTAAATTTTTTAAAATTAATTAATATATTACTTTAAAAAAAATTAAGCCTTTTTTATGTAAAAGTAAAAACTCTTACTTTACTATTATTAGATAAGAAACAGACTACTTTTTTATACTAACTATTTATATGTTTTAGTAGACTTACTACTGTGTACTTAACTTATTTAAAAAGTCTATAATTAAGTATCTTTAGCACACTCTAGTGCTACTAAGACCTATTAATTACTGTTCTAAAAGTACTACTAGAAGAGTATAGAGGCTACTTATAAATAATATATATAAAATTACCTTTTTTATTATAAAGCTTATTTAAAATAAGCTTAAACTCTAAAGTTTATTTACCTCTTTCTAATTCTTAATTAACTAATGTAGTACTTATGTATAAACTTTAAGGATTTTTTAAAGACAAGTCTAGTTATAACTAAATTATAGTTATAATTAATTATATGTCTAAACAAGCTATTTTTATTCCCTACTGTAACGATCCTCATGAATCGTTCCATCTCGAGTCGCCCGGAACCTCCGGAAGGCCCTCGTATCGGCCCCGACCTCGACCTGGCCCCAACCCCTGCTGTTACCCCTATTCCCTCATGTATTTAGTCGCACCTTGCCCCCGTAGCTAGCTCAGTAGTTTTCTGATATCCTACGTACAAGACCTATAGGTGTCATTGGTATTCCCAGGTCTCTGAGTCCCCACGCACTCCCATATGCCTCTGAGTGGATTCATACCGCATTCGGACCCATTGTCTT